>NC_134889.1:29609564-29612064 GCF_041734735.1 Babylonia areolata | reverse complement strand
CTGTCTCTGTCTTTAACCGAATAACTATCAGTCGCACTGCTCTGTATGTGTATGTCTGTACTATTGTTTGTATGTGTACTTGATATGTATTCAATGTGTTGTTTTACTTGAGTTTGGTGTTTGCTGTTGCTGCACAGTAGTTTTATATTTCCTCGTCTCTGTGACATGGTATATGGCCTAGTGCATTAAGTTTATCTGAGTTATCAGTTCTGAGTTCTCTGTTTCTGTCTCTCCTCTCAAAACAACGACAACCAAACCAAACCAAACCAAACACACACACACACACACACACACACACACACACACACACACACACACACACACACACACACACACACACACACACAGAGAGAACACTGAACACTGAACACTTTAATGTCAATAGCTTTACAGCCCTAATGACATGGGGGTTCATAATACAAATAACAACATGCATCAATAGTAATAATATTGATGAGAACCAAAGCCAAAACCAAAGTTCACAGAGAGAGAGAGAGAGAGAGAGAGAGAGAGAGAGAGAGAGAGAGAGAGAGAACCACTCCCAAGACAAAACAACGACAACAAAAAGCACACACACACACACACACACACACACACACACACACACACACACACACACACACACACACACACATATATATTTTATATATGTATGATAGTCAGCCGTGTCCGACTATGACCATCAGAACAGCAGAGGAGGCAACTGCTGTTCCGACTATTTGGGCTAGAATTTGATTATAGTGGAGAGTGTCTTGCCCAGGTACACCCCCACTCTCTCGGCCAAGAGGGTTTTAGGACAGTCGGCGTTGGGATGGTTCCCAAAGGCCAACTAGCCCACAAGGCTGCAGCACTAAGAGCCAGTGCAATTTTGCCTCCTAGTTTGAGAGTCATAGTCCTTCACAAAAGACTAAGCTGTAAATGGTTTCCCATTGACTGGAGAAACCATTGATAATACAGCTCTCACTTTACACGAAAAACACACATACATTAAAAACAAACAAAAAACCCCACAACAACCCACAACATCAACAACAACGCTTTCAATGCCCCGCATCACCAAGCCCCCCGCCTCCCCCACCACCCCACCCCCACCCTCCCAAAATCCGTTCTGTCCTTATCTACTCAAAAAAAAAAAAAAAAAACCCTCCCAGAAATCCCACACAAAGAGCAGGACACACAGACGCATTACTGTAACAAACGGCTCCATTAGACATGCATGCTTATTTCTACTTCTGTAACCACATCCCCCCTCTCAAACCCCGACACACAGACACATTAAAAACCCATCTCATAGACTTATGGCCTTCCTAGCCCCCCCCCCCCCCTACCCCCCCCCTTCCCCCCCCCCCCGTCCCCTCCGCCCCCACCCCCACCCCTGTCCTCTGTTGTGGTGGTGAAAGGGCGAGTGAGAAGGGGGGGGGGGAAGGGGGGGGGGCGTGGGGAGAGAGGGGGGGGATGAGGGGAAAGTTTTATGCAGTGGGAGTTTGTCCGTCCGTCCGTTCGTCCGTCTGTCCGCCCGCCAGTACTATGCGTGACAGTGACTTTTCGAAAGGGTTTAGGGTAAGGTAAGACCCGGTGTAACGTCCCAAATCGTCTCCCCCCCCCCCGCCCCCCCACCCCTACCTTCTGAAGGGCCCCGGGCATATTTGAACTCAAGGATGTAGATCATAAACATTGGCTGAAAACAACCCACATCTTGCCAATGATTATGAACATCTACGAACAAACTAACAAAAAAATAAACAAACAAAAATGACAAAAACAAAGGAAAGTGATCATATACATCTAGCAAAAATGGTGATCATAAACATCTACTAAAATATCAGCCTTTTGAGCATGAACATAAATATCTAGTAAACATGGTGGTCATAAACTTCTTCTAAAATAGTACGTCTTTGGAGTATGATCATAAACATTTACTTTTAAAAAAAAAGTCAGCCATTTGACTTTGATCATAAACATAACCTTAAAAAAAAAAAAAAAAAAAGAAAGAAAAAAAAAAGCCGGCCTTTTTGAATTTGATAAAAAAAAAAAAAAAAAAATCATCTACAAGAAACAGTCTGCACTTGACATTGATCATAAGCCTGCGCTAAAAAGAAAGTCCGTCTCGTACATGTTCCAGTCAGAAGATAATAGAGAAAAAGTGATGGCTTTACCATCTTAAAAAAAAAAAAAAAGTGTGTCATCGACAGTCATTGAGCATCTTGTTCTTGTTGTTGTTGTTGTTGTCTGACGTTTAACATTCGTTGTCAGTTGTTTCTCTTGTTAAATGAACGACTTCCTGTTTACAACGAAGTCCATGAATAAGTAATGTGATTTTATTTAATGGTGCTTCCGTTTATTCCACATTATTATTCATATCTGATTCCACCATCACACGCTTGTATCCTGATCCCCACACCTACACCCCCCGCCCCACCCCTCCCCTCCACCCCCTCCCACCTTTCAATACCTTTTCGTTTATTTTTGAATGATATTATTCAAATGTGAAAATTGATAC
>NC_134889.1:29597064-29602064 GCF_041734735.1 Babylonia areolata | reverse complement strand
ACCACTGAGCTATATACCGAGCAGACACACCAGGGTCGCCCAATCTTATCACCTGTCATCCGTCCTGTTCCCCGGCCTGGTCACTTGATCCTCAAGCCTGTCCTTTGAATTGTCTTCAGCTTTCCAAGTCGCAGACTGTCGCCTACGCCACCACGACCCCCCTGCCCCCCCCCCCCCGCCCCCCATCCTCCCGTCCCCCGCCCCCTCCACTCCCCACCAACCCTCTCCCCTGTCCACTTCTCTCTCCCACCCTCTCTTGCGCCCCTTCTCCATTCTGTGCTCACAAAAAGACATGTCGTGTGGCGAGCCGTGATAGTTCCACCCCCCTCGTTAAGTGTTGCCCCACCAGGGTGAAAAAAACAACAACAAAACACCACGTAAGTGATGTAAGTTGCTAAAAAAAAAAGAGAAAAAAAAAGAAAAAAAGAAAAAAAAAGACAAAAAAAGAAGAAAAAAAGTTTCGTTTTGAAACGTGTATCCTTATTGTAGACATCGTGTGAATATTGTTAATACACACACACACACACACACACACACACACACACACACACACACATGCGTGCACACATGCATATATGTATATATATATATATATATATATATGTGTGTGTGTGTGTGTGTGTGTGTGTGTGTGTGTGTCCAGAGAGAGAGAGAGAGAGAGAGAGAGAGAGAGAGAGAGAGAGAGAGAGAGATTTTTTTCCCGAAACCGTTTTAAGCAGAATATTCGTTATAGAATATAACAGATGCTTTTTTTCCCCCCCTTCGCTGTTCCATAACGCACAGCATTTCCATGATGAGAGCTCACATAATTTTTCTCTCTCTCTCTACTTAATTGATGATGAATGATAATGATGATGAGGAGGAGGAGGAAGAGGAGGATGAGGAGGAGGAGGATAAGAGAAAAAAACCCAAACAACTGCGAAGTAGGTCTCCATTCAGGTTTGGGAGAACTACACGTCAAAGGTTCGCTCACTGCTCAATGCTGAGTTTCACAGCGTAAGTCACACGTCAACCACGCCCCAGAGATTAGATTCTGCTCAATGCTAAGTTTCACAGCGTAAGTCATACGTCAACCACGCCCCAGAGATTAGATTCTGCTCAATGCTAAGTTTTCACAGCGTAAGTCATACGTCAACCATGCCCCAGAGATAAGATTCAGCCATCAGCTGAAACGTTGGTCAGGAAGATTGTGGGCATCTCTCCCAGAGGACAGCAAGCTGTTCCAGATCCGTCCAGACCTAAAAGAGACCCTCCCATCCGGGGTGAAGAACAGAAAGGAGGAGTCTGTGCTGTGCAGACTGCATGCGGGGCACACTGTTATTCTTACTTGTTGAAGGGGGAAGAGGCCCCTCGATGTATTCCCTGTGATGAGCCTCTCACCGTGAAACACGTGCTCCTTGACTGTTGGGATCTGCATGACGTTAGACACAGACATTACACGGCGGTTTCTTTGAAGACCTTGTTTCGTGATGTCCCTCCGTGGGCGCTGATGGACTTCTTGAAAGAAGTGAACATTTTTAATCAGATTTGAAGGTTTTAAACTATGGAAGGTTTTTTAAACTTTGAGTGGAAAGCTTAAAGTGGTGACTTGTTTTTACTGGTTGTTTTCTTTTTACCCTTGTAGTAGGTATTAACGTGGCGATAGCCTTGAGATGGCCTTAGTGGTCGGCGAAGCTCTAAGCACCATAATTTCATTTCATCTTTCCCAAAAGAAGCTTCTGTGAAGTGAATGACCTTCGACTGTGCGGTCCCAGCATCCGTGAAATGAATGACTCTCCCGTCGCGCCACTGTGGCTGGTGAAGATACTATATTTTGAATTGTCGTGACAAACTCAGCAAACGAGGATCCAAATTCAGAACTCAACTGAAGACTCCAAAACTCACCCGAGGATCTCAAAGCTCACACGAGGCCCCAAACTCACACACAAGTATTATGGAGCTGAACGTTGAGTTAGGAACATTCTTAACGATCAGCGAGCTTAGAGCTGCTGAGATCGCCTCATGCAACCCACCCAGGGCCTGATCCCTGATATGAGAAATGAAGCATGAGGAGGGAAAGGGAGAGGGGGGAAGGGATAGAGAGGAGTAGAGAGATGAATTGACGTGCGCCAGGGGAAAAAACAATCACCCCGGGGTGGGGAAAGATCCCCGTGGGTGTGTGTGTGTGTGTGTCCAGAGGGGGGTGGGGGGGGGGGGGGGGGGGGGGGGGGGCGGGTAAGCCAACGACACCGGGGTCTGGCACCGTGCCGTGTTGGTGAGTCTTGTCTTGGAGAATCAAAATCAATAGAACGAACGGCCGGCAGACAGACAGACGGACAGACAGACAGACGGGTGGACGGACGGACGGACGGACGGACAGCAGGGTTTCTCTGCTGCCTGCCTGCTCCCTCCACCCCACCCCCCACCCCCCTCCCCCTGACCCCATCTTTCCTGCGACGTGTCCAAACATCCCCATCATGAAATGGGGGAAATCTCAGAAATTGGTCCTTTTATTGTCAGCCAGCCTGCCCGCCTGACTGCCTGCCTGCCTGCACTGCCTGCCTGACTGCCTGCCTGCACTGCCTGCCTGACGGACGGAGGACAAGCCAAGAGTACCGTGCCGTCACGGGTGTGCGGAGGGGTGTGGGGGTTGGGGGTGGGGGTTGGGGGGGCGGCAGTGGTAGACGACAGAACTGCTGACGTGTGCACGGATGCATAGGTATGGATATGTATCTCTCTCTGTGTCTCTCTGTCTTTCCCTCTCCAGACATACATAAACACACACAAGAGAGACACACAGACAGACAGACAGACACACACACACACACACACACACACACACACACACACACACACACAGAGGACAAGACAAGACAAGGCAAGACAAAAGGTTTACTGAACTGGGCCATTTGCTTATGTCAAAGGGAACAGTGAGGTAGGGATGAAAATCAGACGAAAGAAAACAGCGTATTGAGAGAGAGAGAGACAGAGAGAGAGAGAGAGAGAGAGAGAGAGACCGAGACAGAGAAACAGAAAGAGAGGGAGAGGGAGAGAGAAACAGAGACAGACAGAGATAGAAACGGAGACAGAGACAAAGAGAGAGAGACAGAAAGAGAGAGAGAGACAGAGAAAGAGAGACAGAGACAGACAGACAGACACACTTACAAATACACAGACAGCGAAACAGAGAGAGAGAGAGAGAGAGAGAGAGAGACAGACAGACAGACAGACAGACAGACAGACAGACAGACAGACAGACAGACAAAGAGACTGAGAGAAGGGACAAAGACATTTCGTTTTCTGAAATTAACAAGACCCTTCTTTAGCGGATAAAGTAGAGTGTAGCATGAAGTCTTTTATTGTCAGATACACGTGGCTCGGAAAGAAAACGGAGGATCAAAAGCGCTCCTTGTTGTACAACACCGCCTATATATATATATATATATATATATATATATATATATATATATATATATATATATATATATATATTGTATTTGTATTTCTCTTTTTATCACAACAGATTTCTCTGTGTGAAATTCGGGCAGCTCTCCCTAGGGAGAGCGCGTCGCTACACTGAGAACGCCACCCGTTTTTTTGTATATTTTCCTGCGTGTAGTTTTATTTGTTTGTCCTATCGAAGTGGATTTTTCTACAGAATTTTGCCAGGAACAACCCTTTTTGCTGCCGTGAGTTCTTTTACGTGCGCTAAGTACATGCTGCACACGGGACCTCGGTTTATCGTCTCATCCGAATGACTAGTGTCTAGACCACCACTCAAGGTTTAGCGTCTAGACCACCACTCAAGGTTTAGTGGAGGGGGGGGAGAAAATATCGGCGGCTGAGCCGTGATTGGAACCAGCGCGCTCAGATTCTCTCGCTTCCTAGGCGGACGCGTTACCTCTAGGCTATCACACACACACACACACACATATATATATACATATATATATATATATAGATATGTGTGTGTGTGTGTGTGTGTGTGTGTGTGTGTGTGTGTGTGCGTGCGTGTGAAAGAGAGAGAGAGAGAGACAGACAGACAGAGACAGAGACAGAGAGACAGAGAGAGACAGAGAGAGATGCCTCTGAAGCTGCCACTCAAATCAATGCTCTCCACACGTGTGAATACGAGTAAAGGTAAATGTGGTTAGAGAAGATTGGAAATTTAATCATCAACGTAAACAGCTATCGGTAGTCTAAGAGAACTTTAACTGATAAGGTGCACCGGTTCCTGGCCCAAATCTGTCTTATTAAGAAGTCCCCATTCTTATTCTGCCGCCTAGAATGTTAAACAGCATTTGAGAGAGAGAAAAAACAACAACAAAAACAACAAACAAAAAAAAACAAAACAGCCGCCTAATAACGCCAACATACACGACCTCAAGATGCTACGGAATCTGTAAAAAAAGAAGAAGAAGAAGAAGAAGAAGAAGAAGAAGAAGAAGAAGAAGAAGAAGAAGAAGAAGAAGAAGAAGAAAGACCGTAATTATCAACATTGCATCGCCAACATTACCAAGGTGTATCCTTGTATATCAAATTGCATCATTTACCGGAAATGAAGTCAATCACATTATTTCAATTCCCTGCGGAAGTTATTTTCATACTTTCACCACTAACCATGATGATGATGATGAGGATGGAGTCTCCCGTCGGACCGACGGATGAATAGGCAGGCAGACTTATCTGTCGGTGTGTGTCCTCATATGGGAGAAGAGGCCGATTCTGGATGCGCAGCATTTTCCACAGGTGTTGCAAGGAAAAACATCTCCAGAAGTTGAGCGCTGCTTCCTTCGTTCACGCTTTTCCTTAATGTCCAGCGTTCTCTTGTTTTCAAACGTCTTTATGCCACTAGAGCACAGCATCCTCCAGCGAGAGCGGTCAAGGGCATCAGTTTCCCAGGAAGCGATGTCTATGTCACAGGCTTTGAGGTTTGTCTTCAAGGTGTCCTCGCAGCGCTTGCAGGGTCTTCCAAGTTTGCGGTGGCATCAGTTTCCCGGGAAGCGATGTCTATGTCACAG
>NC_134889.1:29569564-29572064 GCF_041734735.1 Babylonia areolata | reverse complement strand
GGACCTCCGACGTATAGTACTGCCGCCTTCGTCGAGGAGACGGGGGAATCTATCTGATAAATGACGAACGAGATAACAACTGGTGAACTATACTGGGTCAGAAGTCCATTGCCTGGTTCTCCTACCCACGGCGCCGCCGTAATCAAGCATGTCGACAGACAAATAGTTGTTGAATGTTTGCATAGTGAGGGGACCAGGATTAGGAAATCTTCTTCTTCTTCGTTCATGGGCTGCAACTCCCATGTTCACTCGTATGTACACGAGTGGGCTTTTACGTGTGTGGCCGTTTTTTTTTTTTTACCCCGCCATGTATGCAGCCATACTCCGTTTTCGGGGGATGAAGTGTTGGGGAGTGGGGGATTGGGAAATTATGTTCCGTTGTGATAAAAATGGTGTATCAAAAACCGATTTATTGAATGTTTTTTTGGAACGTCTCATATTTTGGGCCCTTCGGCGATAAAATCATTCACATACCGATCAATGAGAGTTTGTGTGTGTGTGTGTGTGTGTGTGTGTGTGTGTGTGTGTGTGTGTGTGTGTGTGTGTGTGTGTGTGTGTGTGTGTGTGTGTGTGTGTGCAAATTCCTAGCTACTGGTGGAGATGGCACGCTAGACATATGTTTAAAGAAAGACCTGTTAAGTAAGACATGGAACAACTGTCATATAATATGTTAGACACGTAATAATATATGGACTCACACGTCAGACATTTAACAAATGCAGGACCCATTTCCCGTATACACATATAGCCAATCATCAGGCTCACATTGGAAATTGGAAATACTAAGAAAGAATTAGAAAGAATTGAAGAGCTCGATTACCGTTTAGGTACGTCACACACACAAAAAAAGACTCGTATATTTGGCAGATATTTGTACTTTGTATTTGTATTTCTTTTTATCACAACAGATTTCTCTGTGTGAAATCCGGGCTGCTCTCCCCAGGGAGAGCGCGTCGCTGAACTACAGCGCCACCCATATTTTTTGTATTTTTTCCTGCGTGCAGTTTTATTTGTTTTTCCTGTCGATATTACAACAACAACAACAATAACAACAACAAAAGAAAGTCTTTGTCACAGTTTTTTTTTTTTTAAAGGCACGTAGCAAACCACTGGTTTGACAACAAAGTTCGTTTGACACGCGTGACAAAGCAAGTGACTCATCAACACATCCACACACGCCCGCTGCCACAGCCCCCCCCCACACACACCCACCCCCACCCCCACCCCACGGCCACTCCCACTCCCTGCCACTCCCTCTCCTTCCCCCAATCAAGCGCTGTGGACGCCTACCTGATGAGGAGCAAGGGGGAGATTATCTCTTGATGATGGGCTAAGGAAGAGAGGTGGAGTGTCCCTTCCTCCACAACCCCCCGCTCCCTTTACCATCCTCTCCTCCCCCCCCCCACCCCGTACCCCCTCCTTCTTCCACCACACCCCCCTTCTCCCCTCCCATCCTGATTGCTGCGATAATTGGATCTGTCCACCCCTGTTGATGGACTGTCTGGGTCCTTCCCCCCCCCCGCCCCCCTTCTCCTCCTCCTCCTTCTCCTCCTCTCTTCATCATCGCTCTATTCACCATGTCACCACCCTGTGTGTCACTGTCCTCCTGGGGAGGGGGGATTCCCGTGGAACCAGCCACTGTCACTGGAAGATGATAAAAGCGAAGCGTGGAACCATTGTCATTGGAAAATACATGGAGCCACTGTCACGGGGAGGAGGGGGGTTGGGGGGGGGGGGGGGGGGGGGGGGAGGAGTGTGTGTGTGTGTGTGTGTGTGTGTGTGTGTGTGTGTGTGTGTGTGTGTGTGTGTGTGTGACTCTCGCTCTCACTCTCTGTCTCTCTTGACAGTGAAGCGTAGAACCACTGACATTAGAAAATCTATGGAGCTGCTGTCAGTGGAAAAATCCATGGAGCCACTGTCAATGTAAAATCCAATGATTTACCTCTATTAGAAAACTATGGAACCAATGTCACTAGAATAGCATATAACCACTGACAATGGCAAATCCATGGACCACTTTTTACTGGGAAAAATGAAAACTATAAAACCACTGTCAATGCAAAAATCCACGGAACCAGCGTCACTGGGAAAATAAGGAACCACTGTCTCTGGAATATCAATGACAGCACTGTCACTGGAAAACCATGGAATTAACGGTCACTGGAAAACCATGGAACTGCTGCCACTGGAATATCAATGAGAGCGCTGTCACTGGAAAACCATGCAATTAACTGTCACTGGAAAACCATGGAATTAACTGTCAACGGAAGACCATGGAGCTACTGCCACTGGAATATCATTCAGAGCACTGTCACTGGAAAACCATGGTATTAGCTGTCACTGGAAAACCATGGAACTGCTGCCACTGGAATATCAATGAGAGCACTGTCACTGGAAAACCATGCAATTAACTGTCACTGGAAAACCATGGAATTAACTGTCACCGGAAGACCATGAAGCTACTGCCACTGGAATATCATTCAGAGCACTGTCACTGGAA
>NC_134889.1:29559564-29562064 GCF_041734735.1 Babylonia areolata | reverse complement strand
AAGAAAAAAGAAAAAAGGACGAAAAAAAAAAGAAAAGAAAAGAAAAAAAAAAGAAAAGAAAAAAGGACGACAAAAAAACAAACAAAAAAAAAGGACGACAAAAAAAAAAAAGGAAAAAAAGGACGATTTAAAAAAAAAAAAAAAATGCAATTCATTAAAAGGGCAAACTGCGAAATGAACAGAAGCGAAATGGCAGAACCCCCCCACCCCCACCCCTCCACTCTCCCCGTCCCCCCCACCAACAACCCCCTCAGAAAACACCAGGCTACCTATCTACCTACCTACCTACCTACCACCACCACCACCACCACCTTACACCTTATCCTCCTGTCATCAGCTTACCTTCTTCTCCCTTGGAAACGAGAACGGCATGTTCCCTTAGAAGGTCACCCAACCAGTTATGTGTCCAAGTTTAACTCACTCAGTACGGCCAGTCCTCTCTTCTCCTCTACACAGACCCCTCGGATGTCCAGTGGGTGTCGGAATGACCCAACCTTTAGCTTCCGTCGTCAGAACTGTGGCATTCTTTGTCAACATTCAATTCTTCAGTATAAGAGCCTTCCGCTTGCGATATTTTGATGATGGTAATTGGGCTGAAACGCTGTTAACGTCGTCTCTTTCACCGTTCGTATGGAGAGAGTTAAGCTAAAAAAACAACAACCAACAACAAACAAATAAACAAAGAGAAAAAAAATCTTAATCACTTTACGAAAAAATAAAAAAAATAAAACGACGACCCCCCCCTCCCCCTCCCCCCCCCCCGCCCCCCGTACAAAAAAACCCAACAAACCCATCAAAAACACCACCAACAGGAAAACCCCCCCCAAAAAAAAAATTAGGACAGGTTCGCAGAGTCTTTTGGAAAGAAGAAGAAGAAGGAGAACAAGAACAAGAAGAAGGAGAACAAGAAGAAGAACAACAAGAAGAAAATGATGGTGACGAAAAAGAACAAGAATGAATTTATAAAGAGAGAAAGGAAGGAAGGAAGGAAGAAAAAAAGGATGAAAGAACAACAGCAACAACAACAAGAAGTAGAACAAGAACAACAACAAGAAGAAGAAATTGATGATGATGAACAAGAACAAGAATGAACTTAGAGAGACAGGAAGGAAGGAAGGAAGAAAAAGAAAGGAAGAAAGAACAAGAACAAGCAGATGAAGGAAGAAGAAGAACACACACACACACACACACACACACACACACACACACACACACACACACACACACACACACACAACTTTCTTTCTTTCTTTCGCTCTTCTTCTTCTTTCATTCTACTTGTTTTGTACTTCTTTTTCTTCTTCTTTCTTTCCTTCTTCGTCTTCTCTTTCTTCTTCTTTTTCCCTCAGAAGAAGAAGAAGAAGAAGAAGATGATGATGATGATGATGATGAACAAGAAGAAGATGAACACGAAGAAAGAAAGACAGACAGAAAGAAAGAAAGAAAGAAGAACAAGAAGATGAAAGAATTCCATTCAGATGGCACACAAAAGAAGAAAGAAACCCGCCTCTCTGAAAAACAACAACAACAACAGATATCAAACCACGAGATCTCCGAACAGAACAGGAAAGAAGGTAGTTCAGTTAGGGGAAAAAAAAAAAAAAAAAAAAAAAAAAAAAGATGCTGAGGTCGTACTCCCCCATTGTGTGTGTGTGTGTGTGTGTGTGTGTGTGTGTGTGAGAAACATTATCCCCTGTCACTTTTAGCAGGCAGGCACCTGTCTCTTCTGTTCTTCCTGATCCAGCCATTACTTTGTCTCCTTGTGACAACTAGCCACTCCGCATGACTTAAAGCCTTTCCAACGTGTCAGTGTAAAATATTCTCATCAAGGCGTTAAAGGGAGAACGAATGGGGGAAAAGTAAAAGGGAAAAGCTAATGCTGAATGACACTAATGGTTGTTTTTTTGTTTTTAACTCTTCGTTGTTCTTGATGTTCTTGATGTTGTTTTGTTGCTTTTGTTGTTGTTGTTTTGGGTTTATTTTTATATTTTTATTTATTTTTTATTTTTTTAATTTTTTGCTTTGAAGTCGCTGAAGAAACTTCTACAGAGTTCACAAAAAGTTTCAGCATCACTCTATGAAGGCAGATTTCTTTTCATAAAATACTTCTTTAAAAACATCGACTGACTGTTTAAATCATGAAGGAAGAAGTCAAATAAATGAATATATATATATGTATATATATATATATATATATATATATATATATATATAGAGAGAGAGAGAGAGAGAGAGAGAGATAAGAATAAATGATTAAATAATTAAATTAATAAATGAATAAATAGATATATAAAGAAGAAGAACAAAAAGAAAGAAAGAAAGAAAGAATGAAAGAACGAAGAACAAGAACAAGCAGAAAGAAAAAAGAAAGAAAGAAAGAAAGAAAGAAAGAAAGAAAGAATGAATGAAAGAAAGAAAGAAAGAAAAAAGAATTAAGAAAGAAAATTTCGAAAGATTATTCAAATCACAAAGACTTGCTGATAGTCAACAACAGCCATCC
>NC_134889.1:29532064-29534564 GCF_041734735.1 Babylonia areolata | reverse complement strand
TAATCAATCAAACTCGACCACCCATTCTAGGAGTGAAATAGTTCAATATATCAATTATCTACCTTACCAAATTAACATAAGAAAATAAAATTTACATATGGATATCCTCCTCATTTACTCTGGTGTGTTCTGATCATAGTGATTATGCCTTATTTTTTGTGCTTCTGAGATAAATTTAGCTACTGACTGTATGATATATTCATCATCAGACGATAAAACAGAAAAAACATCATGTCTTTTAGCTAGATGAGATGAAAAAAATGTACATTTTTCTCTTACTTTATCGTATAATTTACAATGAAACAAAAAATGTTTTTCGTCATCTACACTAGATGCACACAAAGGACATGGCAATTCTGTGGATGCTGCAGGTTGAAACCACAATTTATTTGCATTGAAACCAAATGTCCGTAGCCGAAATCTTGCATAATTTAACCTGTGCCACTTATCTGTGATGACTGTTAGATATTTTTCAGTATGAAATATACTTTTGAATGAGAAAAACCAACTATATTTCTCTTTGCTTTCCATATCTGAATGCCAATTTTGCTTAAAAGAACAAATCAATCTATCTCTAAATTCTGATATAAACTGCTGTTCATTTCCCACTTCCTGATACATCCACACAATTCCAAAACCGTGTTCAGACAAAACCTTTTTTACACTATAAGTCCAATTTTCCTTTCCTAATTCCATTTGTAACAACATCATCTCGTAAGCCTGTCTGGGTAAACGTGATTGTGGAAGTTTCAATAATTTCAACCAATACTTAATGCATTTTACAAATGTTCTTATATACAAAGGATATCTGCCCGTTTCCCCATATAACATTGTGTTGGATGAATGAATTGGCACATTTAAAAAACGTTTAATTGCATAAGTATGTACTTTTTCCATCTGTGAATTTACCTTTAGTCCCCAAACTTCGGCTGCATATGTAAGTATAGGTTCAATCTGTGTATCGAACATTTTCCAAAACAAACAGTAATCAATAGACTTAAGCTTTTTTAATGAATTCAATATTTCAATAACACCTTTCTTTGCTTTCCTGCAAGATTCTTCCCAAGCATAATTTAAGCTTAATTTTGTTGAGAATATCATTCCCAAATATTTATATGAATTTATAACTTTAACATCCTCATTTCCATAAAGCCATTTTTCGGAGAGAGAGAGAGAGAGACAGAGAGAGACAGAGACAGAGTGAGAGAGAGCAGAGACAGAGTGAGAGAGAGCAGAGACAGAGTGAGAGAGAGACAGAGACAGAGAGAGACAGACAGAGTGAGAGAGAGAGAGAGAGAGAGAGACAGAGAGAGACAGAGACAGAGTGAGAGAGAGCAGAGACAGAGTGAGAGAGAGCAGAGACAGAGTGAGATAGAGACAGAGACAGAGAGAGACAGACAGAGTGAGAGAGAGCAGAGACAGAGTGAGAGAGAGAGAGAGAGAGACAGAGAGAGACAGAGACAGAGTGAGAGAGAGCAGAGACAGAGTGAGAGAGAGCAGAGACAGAGTGAGAGAGAGACAGAGACAGAGAGAGACAGACAGAGTGAGAGAGAGCAGAGACAGAGAGAGAGAGAGAGAGAGAGAGAGACAGAGACAGAGAGAGAGAGAGCAGAGAGAGAGAGAGAGAGAGAGAGAGGAAAGAGAGAGTGAGAGAAAGGGAGAGAGAGAAAGAGAGAAAGGTTTTCGAGTCCTATTTTACTGATAAAAAAAACAAAACAAACCCGCTAATCCTTGGAAGACATGTATTTCAGATGCTTTTTTTAAAATTTTTTAAATTCTGTCACATATATTTCGTTGTGGTCTATAAGGTCTATCAATGCTCACCTTGTACCGGAGGTCCACTTGAGCCTACACTTTCGCCAACAGCACAGTAATAGCAGAATGACCAACGATTTCTCCAATGTAATGGGAAGTCACTTACAACTTAGTCTTTTGTGAAAAACTATGGCTCTCAAAACTAGGAGGATGCAAAGTTGCACTGGCTGTTAGTGCTGCAGCCTTGGGGGCTAGTTGGCCTTTAGGAACGAACCGAACCATCCCAACACCGACTGTCCTAAAACCCTCTTGGCCGAGAGAGTGGGGATGTAACTTGGGCAAGACACTCTCCACTATAATCAAATTCTAGCCCAGATAGTCGGGACAGCAGGTTGCCCCCTCTGCTGTTCTGATGGTTTCAGTTTCAGTTTCAGTAGCTCAAGGAGGCGTCACTGCGTTCGGACAAATCCATATACGCTACACCACACCTGCCAAGCAGATGCCTGACCAGCAGCGTAACCCAACGCGCTTGTTCTGAGGGTCATAGTCGGTCACGACTGACTATCACATCAAATAATAAAGGTAAGGAAAGACTAACAGTAAGAAACGGTGTGAGATACAGGATAAGACAAGACAAGACAAGACAAGACAAGACAAAACAAAACCAGACCTTTTCTGCTTTTGTCTTGCTTGTTTCGTTGTTTTTTGTTTTGTTGTTTTTTTACTCATCTTTATCGTAACATTA
>NC_134889.1:29512064-29517064 GCF_041734735.1 Babylonia areolata | reverse complement strand
TCTCTCTTTACATCTCTGTCTGTCTGTCTCTCCCTCCGTCTCTGTGTCTCACTCTCTCTCTCTCTCTCTATCTATCTCCTTACATCTCTCGCCCCCGCCCCCTCTGTCTTCCTCTCTCCCTCACTCTCTCTTTCTCTCTGTGTCTCGGTCTCCCCCCCCCCCTCTCTCTCTCCCTCTCCTCCTCTCTTCTTCCCTCTCCTCTCCCTCTCTTTCTCTTCCATTCTCTCCAACCAGCTGTACCCATCCTGCTCTCTCTCTCTCCCTCTGTCTCTCTTTGTCTCTCTCTCTCTCTCACCTCATCCGCCCCCCCCCCCACCCCCTCCCCAGAGCTCGCTGGCTCGTTCACCTCCCTACCCTTTCGAACTTGGCTCAGGATACAGTCTCTCCCCCCCCCCCCCACCCCCCAGCCCCCAGCCCCCACCCCCGCCCTCCCCGTCTATCTCTCTTCCCTCTCCTCTCCTCCCCCCCCCCCACCCCCCACCCCCTGCAATAAATCATCCCACAAACAAGATTCACGTCCGACCAGTGTTGGTCCCGTCTCGGGTGTACCATTAGAGGATAAGAGGAGGAGGAGAAAGAGGAGGAGGAGGAGGAGAAAGAGGAGGAGGAGGAAGAAGAAGAAGAAGAGAGGGAGCACGAGGGGGGAGGAGGAGGAGGAGGAGGAGGAGGAGGAGGAGAATAATGATAATAATAATAATATGGAGAATGCGAGAAGAAGAAGTAGTAGAAGAAGAAGAAGAGGGAGCACGGTGCGGGATTTGGGGGGTGGGGGGTGGGTGGGGGGAGAGGAGGGAGAGGAGGAAGATGAGAAGGAGCAAGAGGAACAGCCTCGGACGGAAGAGCCCAGTGTGGTCGTAACCCGCTACTCTAACTGTGTGTAGTATGGAACTGACCAATGGCGTAGTTCGGTCAACGTAGGCGACGGGCGCAATAGCCGAGTGGTTAAAGCGTTGGACTGTCAGTCTGAGGGTCCCGGGTTCGAATCACGGTGACGGCGCCTGGTGGGTAAAGGGTGGAGATTTTTACGATCTCCCAGATCAACATATGTGCAGACCTGCTAGTGCCTGAACCCCCTTCGTGTGTATATGCAAGCAAAAGATCAAATACGCACGTTAAAAGATCCTGTAATCCATGTCAGCGTTCGGTGGGTTATGGAAACAAGAACATACCCAGCATGCACACCCCCGAAAACGGAGTATGGCTGCCTACATGGCGGGGTAAAAATGGTCATACACGTGAAAGCCCACTCGTGTGCATACGAGTGAACGCAGAAGAAGAAGGAGAAGGTCAACGTAGGCATTTAGTCACGCGTAACTGAGAAAGTTAGAGCCAAGCAATGCAACTGGCACCTGCAGGAGAATAATGATAATAATATGGAGAATGTGAGGGAGGAGGAGAGGGGAGGAGGGGAGGAGGCAGAAGAAGAGGAGGAGAAGACAGAGGTGGAGGTGGATGAGACGGAGGAACAGGAGAATAATGATAAGAAGAAGAAAGAAGCAGAAGAAGAAGAAGAAGAAGAAGAAGGAGGAGGAGGAGGAGGAGGAGGAGGAGCATAAGCAGGAGAACAATGATGATAATGAGAAGAAGGGGAAGAGGAGGAGGAGGAGAAGAAAGAGGTGTGCGAGTGTGTGTGTGTGTGTGTGTGTGTGTGTGTGTGTGTGTGTGTGTGTGTGTGTGTGTGTGACACAGACACAGACACAGAGAGAGACAGAGAGAAGGAGACACAGGGAGAGAGACAGAAACAGAGAGAAACAGAGAGAGGCAGAGGAGGAGACACACACACACACACACACACACACACACACACACACACAAACCTGACCATTGATACTCGTGTCTAAGAGAGATTATAGAAAAAGCTTTTTCCCAAATCACCACAATATAAGATCTGTATATAATGATGATTTCCTCGAATACGGTGCTCAGATCAGCTAATCCCTCCCCTATCAGTCTTTCACCCAAAGCGGGACAGATAACAGAAGACAAATTTTTATTGAACAGCAAGACCTATATATAACGATAATCTCCTCAACTACGGTGCTCGGATCAGCTAATCCCTCCCCCATCAGTCTTTTACCCATAGCGGGATAGACAACAGAAGACCACAGTCTTTTGTTGTACAGTAAGACCTATATATAATGATGATCTCCTCAAATACGGTGCTCGGATCAGCTAATCCCTCCCCCATCAGTCCTTTACCCATAGCGGGATTGACAACCGAAGACCACAGTCTTTTGTTGTACAGTGTAATGATGATCTCTGAAATACGGTGCTAGGATCAGATAATACCCCCCCCCGCCCCCACACTCCATCATTTATTCACCCATAGCGGGACAGACAGCAGAACACCACAGGCTTTTTTTTTTTGTTTGTTTTTTTTTTTTGTTGTTGTTGTTTTTTTGTTTGTTTGTTTGTTGTTGTTGTTTTTTTTTTTTTTGGGGGGGGTCGGGGGGGGGGGGTAATTTTTTTTTCTTCGCTTGTCTATTGGTATACTGCTTTAGTGTGCCTGTTTGTGAATACTTGATTGTTGGCGCGCGCGCGCGCGCGCGTGTGTGTGTGTATGCGCGCGCGCGCGCGCGCGTGTGTATGTGTGAGTGTGTTTGTGTGTGTGTGTGTGTGTCTGTGTGTGTGTGTGTGTGTGTGTGTGAGTGTGTGAGAGGACTACTTAGAAAACATCAACAGTGCAAACTTAACAAAACCCCTAACAATGTGTGTGTGTGTGTGTGTGTGTGTGTGTGTGTGTGTGTGTTTGCGTCTCCCTCCCTCGTCTCTCTCTCTTTCTAGTGTTTCTCTTTCTGTGTTTTGGTCAATAAACTTTCTCTCTCTCGTTCATTCATTCTCTCTCTCTCTCTCTCTCTCTCTCTGTGTGTGTGTGTGCGCGTGCTTGCGTGTGTGTGTGTGTGTCACTCTCTCTCTCTCTCTACCACCCCCTCTCTCACTCTAACCTTTTCTCTCCCTTCCCTCCCTCTCTCTCTCCCTGTCTTTCTCAATGCCCTGACCACCCCCCCCCCCCCGCTCCCCCATGACATCCCCAGTCCCGCATCCCCACGCAACACCACACCGCCCCACCCTCCTCCCGAATCACTTGAACGCCCCCACTATCTTCCCCAAGAGAGAGAGAGAGAGAGGGAGAAAGAGAGAGCGAGAGGGCCCTGTTGTTAAACGGAAACAGACTCTCCCGCACGCATCCGCGCACGCGCACTACTGACCAGGCTTGGAATGCACTGATTGGCTGCACTGCGGCCTGTCACGTGATAAATGCGTCAGGTCAGACGGCGCGTCATGACGGATGGTGATTTGATACCACGTGTCTCTAAATCACCCTGGTTCTCCACCTCGTCGTGTTCGTTCCTCCCTCCCTCCCTCCCAGTTCATCAGTCTGTGTGTGTGTGTGTGTGTGTGTGTGTGTGTGTGTGTGTGTGTGTGTGTGTGTGACTCTCTCTCTCTCTGTGAATATGTGTGTGTGTGTGTGTGTGTGTGTGTGACTCTCTCTCTCTGTGAACATTGTGTGTGTGTGTGTGTGTGTGTGTGTGTGTGTGTGTGTGTGCTTGTTTCGTTCTCTGCGGCTCTGTTTCTAATTACCACCGTGTGTGGGCGGGCGTATGTGTGTGTGTGAGAGAGAGAGAGAGAGAGAGAGAGAGAGAGAAGGGGAGAAAGAGAGAGAGAGAGAGAGAGAGAGAGAGAGACGGGGGCACAGAGAGAGCGAGAGAGAGGAGAAAGAGAGAGATAGAGAGAGAGAGAGAGAGCGAGAGAGAACGAGAAAGAGAGAGAGAACGAGAAAGAAGAGAGAGAGAGAGAGAGAGAGAGAGAGAGAGAGAGCGAGAGAGAGAGCGAGAGAGAACGAGAAAGAGAGAGAGAGAGAGAGAGAGAGAGAGAGAGAGCGAGAGAGAGAGAACGAGATAGAGAGAACGAGAAAGAGAGAGAGAGAAAGAAAGAGAGAGAGCGAGCGAGAAAGAGAGAGAGCGAGAGAAAACGAGAGAGAGAGAGAATGAGAAAGAGAGAGACAGACAGATAGAGAGAGACAGCGAGAGAGAACGAGAGAGAGAGAGAGAGAGGGAAGGCGTAAAATGACTGGGAAATGGACAGAGAGAGAGAGAGAGAGAGAGAGAGAGAGAGAGACAGACAGACAGACAGACAGACAGACAGACAGAGATAGAGAGATAGCGACAGAGACAGAGACTGACAGAAACAGAAACAGGGAGACAGACACAGAGATGGTCGAGAAAGACGGTGGACAGAAAGAGACTGATGACGGGAGAAACAGTGGAACAGAGAACAGACAAGAGATCAGTATCAGTAGCTCAAGGAGGTGTTACTGCATTCAGCCGACAAATCCATATACGCTACACCACATCTGCCAAGCAGATGCCTGACCAGCAGCGTAACCCAGCGCGCTTAGTCAGGCCTTGAAAAAAACCCAAAAAAACAAAAGAAAAAAAATATAAAATAGAAAAAAAAAAGACAAGAGAAACACAAGAAACAGAAAAAGGCAAAGACAGACAGATGGAGAAAGAGAGACAGACACAGTCATAGTCACAAACAAAACAAAAATGCAAACACACACACACACACACACACACACACACACACACACACACACACACTATGAAGCCACCACACGCCACGAAAGAAAGAAAGAAACAAAGAGAGAGAGAAGAGAAAGAAGGAAAGAAAGAAAGAGAGAAGAGAAAGAAAGAAAGGAGGAACGAAAGAGAGAAAGAAAGGAAGAAAGAGAGAAGAGAAAGAAAGAAAGAAAGAAGGAAAGAGAGAAGAGAAAGAAAGAAAGAAAGAAGAGAAAAAGAAAGGAAGGAAGGAAGAGAAAGAAAGAAAGAAAGAAAGAGAGAAAGAAAGAAAGAAAGAAAGAAAGAAAGAAAGAGAGAAAGAAAGAAAGAAAGAGAAAAGAAGGAAAGAAAAGAAGAGAAAGAAAAAAAGAAAGAAAGAAAGAGTCAAAAGAAAGAAAGAGAGAAAGAAAGAAAGAAAGAGTCAAAAGAAAGAAAGAA
>NC_134889.1:29504564-29507064 GCF_041734735.1 Babylonia areolata | reverse complement strand
GTGTGGAGTCATTTGGATGAGACGATAAATCGAGGTGCCGTGTGCAGCACGCACTTAGCGCGCTGAAAAAGAACCCATGGCAACGAGAGTGTTGTTCTCCTCTGGCAAAAAAAAAAAAAAAAAAAAAAAAAAGTAGAAAAGAAATCCACTCGAATATGTCACAAATATATTATAATATATAAATATATTATATTATAAGTGGAGTGATGGCCTAGAGGTAACGCGTCCGCCTAGGAAGCGAGAGAATCTGAGCGCGCTGGTTCGAATCACGGTTCAGCCGCCGATATTTTCTCCCCCTCCACTAGACATTGAGTCGTGGTCTGGACGCTAGTCATTCGGATGAGACGATAAACCGAGGTCCCGTGTGCAGCATGCACTTAGCGCACGTAAAAGAACCCACGGCAACAAAAGGGTTGTTCCTGGCAAAATTCTGCAGAAAAATCCACATCGATAGGAAAAAACAAATAATACTGCGTGCAGGAAAAAAAAAAAAAAAAAAAAAAAAGAAGGGTGGCGCTGTAGTGTAGCGACGCGCTCTCCCTGGGGAGAGCAGCCCGAATTTCACACAGAAAAATCTGTTGTGATAAAAAGAATGACAAATACAAATACAAATACGCATGCATTCAAGGCCTGACAAAGTGCGCTGGATTACGCTTCTGGGTCAGGCATAGATGTGGTATAGCCCATATGGATTTACCCGAGCTCAGTGACGCCGCCATGAGAAAACTGAAACTGAAACTGAAACTGTTCACCAGTGATCAGGGTTGGAGCCCCCGTTTGGCCAGGGTGCTGTGTGTCCTTGGGGGGAAAGACACGTCACTCCTACATTTCTCTCACCACCTAGGAGTAAGACTAAAGAGTGTACACGACGCACAGCAGTGAAGGCTGAAACAGCAGAAAGGAGAGCACTGGGGCCTCGCCTTCCTATCCTCAGCTCCTGGACACTGTGGATATTCTTCTTCTTCTTCTTCTTCTTCTTCTTCTTCTCCTCCTGCTTCTTCTTCTTCTTCTTCTTCTTCTTCTCCTCCTCCTCCTTCTTCTTATCCTCCGCCTCCTGCTTCTTCTTCTTTTCTTCTTCTTCTTCTTCTCCTCCTCCTGCTTCTTCTTCTTCTTCTCCTTCTTCTTCTCCTCCTTCTTCTTTATCTTCTTCTTCTCCTCCTCCTGCTTCTTCTTCTTCTTCTCCTTCTTCTCCTCCTCCTCCCCCTCCTCCTCCTTCTTCTTCGTTCGTGGGCTGCAACTCCCACGTTCACTCGCATGTACACGAGTGGGCTTTTACCTGTATGACCGTTTTTTTACCCCACCATATAGGCAGCCACACTCCGATTTCGGGGGTGGGGGTTGCATGCTGGGTATGTTCTTGTTTCCATAACCCACCGAACGCTGACATGGATTACATGATATTTAAAGTGCGTATTTGATCTTCTGCTTGCCGTATACACACGAAGGGGGTTCAGGCACTATAGCAGGTCTGCACATATATTGACCTGGGAGATGGGAAAAAAATCTTCACCCTTTACCCACCAGGCGCCGTTACCGAGATTCGAACCCGGGACCCTCAGAATGAAAGTCCCAACGCTTTAACCACACGGCTGGATATGAATTCACTGCCTGCATTGCCACAATGTGCATATACTGTATACCTACATCGGAGTCCTGTTTTGTCGTCTCGACCAGAAGGTTTTAGCGTCCGACAAAAATAGCTGACCACTCTTACTCTTCACATCCTATATTGGACCCTGTACGAACACATCAAGATGCCGCAGTCATGACAAAAATCTCGCAGTTGTACGACACAAAGTTTAGAATTGTCACTCGTTACGATCTGTTCGCTTCTAACTTCGTAACATATCTAAAAAAAAAAAAAAAAAAGAAAAAAAAAAAAAAAGACACCATCTACTGCCAGTTCTGTAATTACCTCCCTTCACCGGAAGTCATTGGGAAGCCGTGCGACACTGTGAAATGCCCACATGCTGAGGCCAGAATCGATATTTTACATTTTGTGCTCTCTGTCTCTCTCTGTCTCTGTCTCTGTCTCTCTGCCTCTATCTCTTCTTTCTTGAAAAGACTGGAACTTCACTACCGATGTCGACACTTGTGAAACCTCGCCCACTCACCCCCCCCCCTTCACCCCCGCCTCACCCCCTCCCACTCCCCCAGTGCTGACAGTCAGATTAATTCTGTTCCGGCACCAGGTCTGAATGGTTCTATAATCCACTAGCAAGGATTCCTTCTAGAAATCCATCTCTTTTTGCGATGAAAGGGGAGGGAGGAGGGAGGAGCGGGGATGGGGTGGGGGTGGGGTGTGTGTGTGTGTGTGTGTGTGTGTGTGTGTGTGTGTGTGTGTGGAGAACAGATGGTAGTTCGTTGTTCATTTTTTTAAAAATTATTATCATTTTATTAGTATTATTATTATTATTATTACTACTACCTTTTTCTATATTATAATTATTATTTATTTATTTATTTATGTAAGCTTATCTATTATTTATTCCCCCGTTTT
>NC_134889.1:29492064-29499564 GCF_041734735.1 Babylonia areolata | reverse complement strand
ACCCCTCCAACACTCCCTCACCCCTCTCACCCCCACAGCCACCCCCAAACCCCCACCCCTCCAACACTCCCTCACCCCTCACCCCCACAGCCACCCCCAAACCCCCACCCCTCCAACACTCCCTCACCCCCACAGCCACCCACAAACCCCCACCCCTCCAACACTCCCTCTCCCCCACAGCCACCCCCCAAACCCCCCACCCCTCCAACACTCCCTCACCCCCACAGCCACCCACAAACCCCCACCCCTCCAACACTCCCTCACCCCTCACCCCCACAGCCACCCCCAAACCCCCACCCCTCCAACACTCCCTCACCCCCACAGCCACCCCCAAACCCCCACCCCTCCAACACTCCCTCACCCCTCACCCCCACAGCCACCCCCAAACCCCCCACCCCTCCAACACTCCCTCACCCCCCACCCCCACAGCCACCCCCAAACCCCCACCCCTCCAACACTCCCTCACCCCTCTCACCCCCACAGCCACCCCCAAACCCCCCACCCCTCCAACACTCCCTCACTCCCCTCCCCAATGCCTTTTAAACCAGACACCAGTGCACTACTAAAATTATTCTCCCGGAAAAAAAGAAGGAAAGAAAAAAAGAAGAAAAAAAAAAAAAAAAAAAATAGGACGTGTTGGAAACACACTTGGGGAACAAAAATTCCAAAAAGGCTCCCAACACTGAATATAATAGTACATAGAGAGACAGATGGACAGAGGGACACACTACACATACAGAGAGAGAGAGAGGGAGGCAGAGACGGATATAGAGAAATACAAGGAAACAGATAGGCAGTCAGAAGAGACACACAGACGGAAACACACACACACACACACACACACACACACACACCCACACACACACACACACACACACACACACACACACACACACACACACACACACACACACACACCACACACACACACACACACACACACACACACACACACACACACACACACACACACACACACTATCAATATGTGGTTCCCTTGGAAACACCATAAAATCAAAGAAGGTGGACCGTTCTGAGATCTCTTGGAATAATGACTTTGCCTCGAAGCAATAATACCTAGTGGATGGTCCAGATTGACCCCGAATCGTATGGAACGCTAACTGTGTAGACATACCCCGTAAAATGGAAAGGTTAACTCACTCAGTACGGCCAGTCCTCTCCTCTCCTCTACACAGACCCCTCGGATGTCCATTGGGTGTCTGAATGACCCAACCTTTAGCTTCCGTCGTCAGAATTGTGGTATTCTTTGTCAACATTCACCTCTTCAGTATAAGAGCCTTCCGCTTGCAATATTTTGATGATGGTAATTGGGGTGAAACGCTGTTAACGTCGTCTCTTTCGCCGTTCGTATGGAGAGAGTTAATTCTGCAGTCCTAAAGGAGAGTACCACCCGTCCCTTGCTAACGGAAAGGGTAATTGATGGAGATTCACTGATTCCCATTTCTTATTTCTGGGGATATCATTATTTTATTAAGAATGTCCAGGAGTGTAAACCATTGTTCAATATTCAGAATCGGGGTCACCCTTAATTCACCCCCCCCCCCTTTTTTTTTTTTTTTTTTTTTACAATATATAGCCAGCCTGGACAGAAACAAATGGTGCCCCTTTTTGCAAGAAAACGCTTGAATCTTCTTCTTCTTCTGCGTTCGTGGGCTTCATCTCCCACGTTCACTCGTATGCACACGAGTGGGCTTTTACGTGTATGACCGTTTTCACCCCGCCATATAGGCAGCCATACTCCGCTTTCGGGGGTGTGCATGCTGGGAATGTTCTTGTTTCCATAACCCACCGAACGCTGACATGGATTACAGGATCTTTAACGTGTGTATTTGATCTTCTGCTTGCATATACACACGAAGGGGGTTCAGGCACTAGCAGGTCTGCACATATGTTGACCTGGGAGATCGTAAAAATCTCCACCCTTTACCCACCAGGCGCCGTCACCGTGATTCGAACCCGGGACCCTCAGATTGAAAGTTCAACGCTTTAACCACTCGGCTATTGCACCCGTCGCTGGAATCAGATCCTCACTTTCTGTTTTAAATGCCAGAAGTTTAATAAATGACGAAGTGAATTTATTCCGCCAAAGTATACACTGTTGGTTTATTTTTGAATCACGTGCAACACAATGCAAACGGAATTAATTATATCATCCAAACAATAAGCACACACACACACACACATACACACACTCACACACACACACACACACACACACACACACACACACACACACACACACACACACTCACACACACACACAGAGGAAGTCTGAAATAAGTGCAACATATGCAGTTTATCATCTTAGTCATCAAATATCCCTGTCTTCTTTCTTGTAAAGTCACAACGACATTAGATGCCAGGCCATTTCTCGAACATTACATCGGGTTTTCTCTCAAACCTCCAAAACATCCCTTCATTATAAAACGTCCTTCCAGGCCTCCTTTGAAAAAAAAAGAGAAGAAAATAGATTAAAGCTATAACTTTCACATAACTCCGATAATGTGGAGTTTTGCCTTAGAAGTAACGTGTCCGCCTAGGAAGCGAGAGAATCTGAGCGTGCTGGTTCGAATCACGGCTCAGCTGCCGATATCTTCTCCCCCTCCACTGGATTCTACCTTGAGTGGTGATTTGGACGCTAGTCATTCGGATGAGATGATAAATCGAGGTCCCGTGTACAGCATGCACTTAGCGCACGTAAAAGAACCCACGGCAAGAAAAGGGTAGTTCCTGGCAAAATTCTGTAGAAAAATACACTTCGATAAGAAAAACAAATATAACTGCACGCAGGAAAAAATACAAAAAAAAAAAAGAAAAAAAAAAAGGGTGGCGCTGAAGTGTAGCGATACGCTCTCCCTGGGAAGAGCAGCCCGAGTTTCATACAGAGAAATCTGTTGTGGTAAAGAAAGAAGAAATACAAATACAAATAATTCGCGAATGATTTATGCTCTGCCCGAAACGCGCGTCCATTTCCCGCAGAAATCAGGGAAAGATTGCAGACAGACGAAGACGAAGCCGCGTTTAATTGGATCAGGGGGAGGTGGGAGGGGGGACGGGGGATGGGGGGTGGGGGGTGGGGGTGGGGAAGCACTGGAGCTGACGCTATCTGTGTGAGCAGCACTGTGGAGAGGCGATCAAGCTGTCCCTGTGGTTTCTGTGAAGTGTGCTGATGACGGTCATCCCTTCTGAGGGCTCGGCGGACGGGCACTGCGATGCGATACTTGTTCTTCCTCTTCCTTCACGCCTCTCTCTATCTGGGTGTGATCACTGACCACCTGGGGGTCTTTCCAGGCGTGTGGTGGCTTGCTGTAGTGTTTAAACCTCCATCGGTCTTAGTTGGTGTTTTTTTCTCTCTCCATTTGTGTGTGTGTGTGTGTGTGTGTGTGTGTGTGTGTGTGTGTGTGTGTGTGTGTGTGTGTGTGTGTTGTGTGTGTGTGTGTGTGTGTGTGTGTGTGTGTTGTGTGTGTGTGTGTGTGTGTGTGTGTGTGTTTTAATAGAAGCAGGGTATGACTGTGTTTGGGATGCTCAGTTCTTCTTGGAGAGGGAATCTTTCTGCAAGAATGTCAACATTGCTTTGAGAGATAGTTTTCAAAATCTATGGAGACATGTTAAAGAAGCGAGTAGTAAATGTTTGTTTTATCGAAATTTCAAAAGTGGATTTGGTAGAGAAAAATATATGTCAAATGCCTGATAATTACTTTATCAGCTTCTTCAGATTTCGAAGTAGTAATCATAAGCTGGAAATAGAAACAGGGAAACACAAAGGCATACCACGAGAGTTACGGCTTTGTAAGGTTTGTAACATGTCTGTGATTGGTGATGAGTTTCATTTGATAATGGAATTTCCCAATTATGATCATTTACGAAAGAGATATGTTACCCCAAAATATTTGTCTCTAAAATCGGTTTTTGATTTTTGAAATATGCTCAATGGAAGCAAATAAGTCATTTTAGCTGTACGTAAGATGATTAGATTTGCAAATGTTGCCTAGATATACTTTTGGAGTTAAAAGACATTTGTGTTTTCTCAACTTTTATGTGACATTGATGTGTATTTGAAAATGTTTGTTCTGGGCACGAAAAGATTATTTCGCAGTAATCCTCCATACTCCAATAGGAGTGAAAGGATAATTAAAACTAGAAACTTGAAACTTGTGTGTGTGTGTGTGTGTGTGTGTGTGTGTGTGTGTGTGTGTGTGTGTGTGTGTGTGTGTGTGTGTGTGTGTGTGTGTGTGTGTGTGTGTGTGTGTGTGTGTGTGTGTGTGTGTGTGTGTGTGTGTGTGTGTGTGTGTGTGTGTGTGTGTGTGTGTGTGTGTGTGTGTGTGGTTATAATATATATCTATACAATCCGTGCAGTCAGACCTTCTATACAATCCGTGCAGTCAGACCTTCTATACAATCCGTGCAGTCAGAACCCACTATACAATCCCTGCAGTCAGACCTTCTATACAATCCGTGCAGTCAGAACCTTCTATACAATCCGTGCAGTCAGAACCTTCTATACAATCCGTGCAGTCAGAACCCACTATACAATCCGTGCAGTCAGAACCCACTATACAATCCGTGCAGTCAGAACCTTCTATACAATCCGTGCAGTCAGAACCTTCTATACAATCCGTGCAGTCAGAACCCACTATACAATCCGTGCAGTCAGACCCTTCTATACAATCCGTGCAGTCAGACCTTCTATACAATCCGTGCAGTCAGAACCCACTATACAATCCGTGCAGTCAGAACCCACTATACAATCCGTGCAGTCAGAACCCACTATACAATCCGTGCAGTCAGACCCTTCTATACAATCCGTGCAGTCAGACCTTCTATACAATCCGTGCAGTCAGAACCCACTATACAATCCGTGCAGTCAGACCTTCTATACAATCCGTGCAGTCAGAACCCACTATACAATCCGTGCAGTCAGACCCTTCTATACAATCCGTGCAGTCAGACCTTCTATACAATCCGTGCAGTCAGAACCCACTATACAATCCGTGCAGTCAGACCTTCTATACAATCCGTGCAGTCAGACCTTCTATACAATCCGTGCAGTCAGAACCCACTATACAATCCGTGCAGTCAGACCCTTCTATACAATCCGTGCAGTCAGACCTTCTATACAATCCGTGCAGTCAGAACCCACTATACAATCCGTGCAGTCAGACCTTCTATACAATCCGTGCAGTCAGACCTTCTATACAATCCGTGCAGTCAGAACCCACTATACAATCCGTGCAGTCAGAACCTTCTATACAATCCGTGCAGTCAGAACCCACTATACAATCCGTGCAGTCAGACCTTCTATACAATCCGTGCAGTCAGAACCTTCTATACAATCCGTGCAGTCAGAACCCACTATACAATCCGTGCAGTCAGACCTTCTATACAATCCGTGCAGTCAGAACCCACTATACAATCCGTGCAGTCAGAACCCACTATACAATCCGTGCAGTCAGACCTTCTATACAATCCGTGCAGTCAGAACCCACTATACAATCCGTGCAGTCAGACCTTCTATACAATCCGTGCAGTCAGACCTTCTATACAATCCGTGCAGTCAGAACCTATGAAACACTGGGTGCAGCAGGATCTTCAACACAGCCCACAGCGTCATTCATAGTCACACCACCCCCACCCCCACGACCCCCACCACCCTGCCCTACCCCACCCGACGGCGCAGCAGCTGTTGTTACGTCCTGAGCAATTCATCATCACAGGCTCCCTCACTCCCGCTGACAGCTCTCTCTCTCCCCCCCTCTCTCTCTTTCTCTCTCTGTTTCTGTCTCTCTCTCTATCTCTCTCTCTCTCTCTCCCCCCTCTCTCTCCCTCTCTATCTCTCCCCTCTTTCCCTCTCTCTCCCCTCTCTCCCTCTCCCTCTCCCCTCTATCTCTCCCCTCTTTCCCTCTCTCTCTCCCCCTCTCTCTCTCCTCCCTCTCTCTCTCTCTGTGTCAAACATGGCTCATCGACCTGATGCAACAAAACACCCCTCTCTCTCTTTCTTCCCCCCCCTCTCTCTCTCCCTCTCTCCCTCTGTCTCTCTTCCTCTGTCTCTCTCTCTCTGTGTGTCAGAGATGGCTCACCAACCTGATGCAACAAAACACCCCTCTCTCTCTTTCTCCCCCCCCCCCTCTCTCTCTCCCTCTCTCCCTCTGTCTCTCTTCCTCTGTCTCTCTCTCTCTCTGTGTCAGAGATGGCTCACCGACCTGATGCAACAAAACACCCCTCTCTCTCTTTCTCCCCCCCCCTCTCTCTCTCCCTCTCTCCCTCTGTCTCTCTTCCTCTGTCTCTCTCTCTCTGTGTCAGAGATGGCTCACCAACCTGATGCAACAAAACATCCCCCCCCCCTCCCCCCTCGTTGAGCTGAGCTCTCAATACAGCCAGCTCCAGTTATGACAACAACCAATCAATCAGACATGCTGTTGACACACCACAGGCGTGCACGCACGCACGCACGTACGCACGCACGTACACGCGCATACACGCACACACACAAATACACGCGCAGGAACGCACATGTGCACATCAACACACATGCACACATATTATGTACAAATCAGCTAATGCACACACACACACACGCACGCACACACACATACACACACACACACACACACGGGCGTGCACGCACATGCACATACATACATGGCTGACAACCACGTCCACAGACAACTACAGTGATTGACAGCCATGTCTATAGACAACTACAGTGATTGACAACCATGTCTACAGACAACTACAGTGATTGACAACCATGTCTATAGACAACTACAGTGATTGACAACCATGTCCATAGACAACTACAATGATTGACAACCATGTCTATAGACAACTACAGTGATTGACAACCATGTCTATAGACAACTACAGTGATTGACAACCATGTCTATAGACAACTACAGTGATTGACACCCACGTCTATAGACAACTACAGTGATTGACATCCATGTCTACAGACAACTACAGTGATTGACAACCATGTCTATAGACAACTACAGTGATTGACAACCATGTCTATAGACAACTACAGTGATTGACAACCATGTCTATAGACAACTACAATGATTGACAACCATGTATACAGACAACTACAGTGATTGACAACCATGTCTACAGACAACTACAGTGATTGACAACCATGTCTACAGACAACTACAGTGATTGACACCCATGTCTATAGACAACTACAGTGATTGACAACCATGTCTACAGACAACTACAGCGATTGACAACCATGTCTACAGACAACTACAGTGATTGACAACCATGTCTACAGACAACTACAGCGATTGACAACCATGTCTACAGACAACTACAATGATTGACAACCATGTCTATAGACAACTACAGTGATTGACAACCATGTCTACAGACAACTACAGTGATTGACAACCATGTCTACAGACAACTACAATGATTGACAACCATGTCTATAGACAACTACAGTGATTGACAACCATGTCTATAGACAACTACAGTGATTGA
>NC_134889.1:29479564-29487064 GCF_041734735.1 Babylonia areolata | reverse complement strand
GCAGACTTGTTTTACTTAATAAAGACCCCCCCAAAAAAACAACAAAAAAACAAAACAAAAAAAAACAAACAACAACAACAACAACAACAAAAAACCAAAAACCAAAAACAAAACAAACACAACAAAACAAAAACAAAAAATCAAAAACAAACATACCTGCTATTTTTAGAGACGACGGAAAACGCATCATTCCTTGTTATGAGGTGCTGTAACTCTCTCTCTCTCTCTCTCTCTCTCTCTCTCTTGGTCTCTCTCCCTCTCTCCCCTCTCTGTGCGTGTGTGCGTACAAGTATGTGCGTGTGTGTACATGTGTGTGCGTGTGTGTGTACATGTGTGTGCGTGTTTGTGTGCGTGTATGTGAGTGTGTGTGTGTGTGTGTGTGAGCGCGCGCGCGTGTGTGCGTGCGTGCGCGTGCGCATGCGGGCTTGATAATCTGTTTGCTTATGCACAAATGCATATCTGCTGTCTTTTCTCATCCAGCGCCCATGTTTTCTCGTGGTCAACACATTCACGGAAATGAGCACAACACACACACACACACACACTATCCACCCACACTTTCCCACACCTACCCAACCTACCTCCCCCCATCCCCCCCCCCACACACACACACCATCCTGGATCAGAGCCACAAACCAAAGTTATCTGTAGTCTGGAGGGAAGGAAAGAAGCGACACATGAACACACACACACACACACACACACTATCCACCCACACCTTCCCTCACCTACCCAACCTACCTCCCCCCCATCCCTTCCACACACACCATCCTGGATCAGATTCACAAACTAAAGTTATCTGTAGTCTGGAGGGAGGGAAAGAAGCGACACATGAACACACACACACACACACACACACACACACACACAGACCTCATTTACTTCTCAACCAGGCGTCATATTTCCTGCTCCATATGATTACTTATCTGTTGCTGATTATCTTTTTCTTTCTTTTTTTTCTTTTTCTTTCTTTTTTTTATTTTATTTTATTTTTTAAATATTTTTTTTTACATGAAGTAATATTATATGTACCTGTTTAAATGTGGGGCGATGTCATTGCATGGCTCTATTCCTGTGGGCGTGTTTTTTTTTTCAAATTTGAAAATAAAAGAAAGAAAAAAGAAAAGAAAAAAAGGAGGACAAGGAAAGAAAAGAAAAGAAATAAGAATAGAAGGAAATAATTCTAGTTATGAAGGAAGGAAAGTAGGAAGAAAAAAGAAAGAAAGAAGGAAAGAAAGAAAGAGGGAAAGAGTGAAGAAAAGAAAAAAAAAAGAATAAATGAATGAATGAATGAGAAAAGGTCATAGTCTAGACAATTTTTTTTTCTCAGCACATTACCATTGTATATGAAATGTTGAAGCTACTGATAATAAACTTTCAATGGCTCATTCCATTTTGTTCATAACAGTTTTCAAAAAGCAATCAAACCACACTTTTTCTGATAAAAAAACAACAACAACTTTTTTTTTCTGAAGTTTCGAGTTCCATTTTATGCAGCAGATTTATTAAAACTTTAGATTCTATCATCAGTCCAAAAGACATGCATAATCACACCTTCTTCTGTGTACGTGGGCTGCAACTCCCACGTTCACTCGTATGTACACGAGTGGGCTTTTACCTGTATGACCGTTTTTAACCCCGCCATGTAGGCAGCCATACTCCGTTTTCGGGGTGTGCATAATCACACCAACTCGGGAGAAATTGGTACAATGTAAACTAAAAATCACCAAGGAATCCGCAGGACGTTCCAAGAGATGGGGGGTGGGGGGGGGGGGGGGGGGGGGGGGGGGAGGGGGGGGGGGGGGGCGAATGGAAATAACGGTTTAACTCACTCAGTACGGGCAGTCCTCTCTTCTCCTCTACACAGACCCTTCGGATGTCCAGTGGGTGTCTGAATGACCCAACCTTTTTTTTTTTTTTTTACTGCTGGCGACTGTCAAACGACGGAAGATGGCATGGTTTGGTCACGTCATACGACATAACACCCTCTCCAAAACCATCCTGCAAGGGACTGTAGAGGGAGGGCGCAGACGGGGGCGGCAGAGAAAGAGCTGGTCCGACAACGTCAAGGAATGGACCAAAATGACGATGCCAGATCTCCTCACGACAACTGCCAACAGAACGGCGTGGCGAGCTATGACATCTTCCTCATGTCCCCCCAACGACCCCAGCGGTCAAGGGAATGAGTGAGTGAGTGAGTGAGTCAGAATTGTGGTATTCTTTGTCAACATTCACCTCTTCAGTAGAAGAGCCTTCCGCTTGCAATATGTTGATGGTGGTAATTGGGGTGGAACGCTGTTAACGTCGTCTCTTTCGCCGTTCGTATGCAGAGAGTTAACTGGGACAGTAAGAAGCACAGGGAACAAAGAAGGTGTAACCTCACACATTGAAACACTCACTGGTGATTGTCATTTCTGTAGTGGGTTCTGAGTGCTGGGAATCTATATATATAAAAAAAAAAGTTTATCTTTTTGTCAACATCTTCTTGTGTCCGTCTGTCTGTCTGTCCCTGTTTGTCTGTGTGTGTGTGTGTGTGTGTGTGTGTGTGTGTGTGTGTGTGTGTGTGTGTCTGTCTGTCTGTCTGTCTCTGTGTCTCTGTCTATCTGTCTGTCTCTCTTTCCTTCTCTATCTCTCTATCTCTCCTCTCAGTCAGGGGCACAAACACAGGGAGATATGCACAGACACACACACACACACACACACACAAAACAAAACAACAACAACAAAAAAAAAACGAAACGAAACGAAACCACTCTTCACCCCCCCCCCTCACCCCCCCTCCCCCTTTACCCCCACACCCCCCGAACGAAAAAAACAAATAACCCGCAAAAAAAAAAAAAATCAAATGCCAGAAGTAAGACTGATGATGGTTTAAACACTACAGCAAGCCACCACACGCCTGGAAAGACCCCCAGGTGGTCAGTGATCACACCCAGATAGAGAGAGGCGTGAAGGAAGAGGAAGAACAAGTATCGCATCGCAGTGCCCGTCCGCCGAGCCCTCAGAAGGGATGACCGTCATTAGCACACTTCACAGAAACCACAGGGACAGCTTGATCGCCTCTCCACAGTGCTGCTCACACAGATAGCGTCAGCTCCAGTGCTTCCCCACCTCCCCACCCCGCGTCCCCCCCACCCCGCGTCCCCCCTCCCACCTCCCCCTGATCCAATTAAACGCGGCTTCGTCTTCGTCTGTCTGCAATCTTTCCCTGATTTCTGCGGGAAATGGATGCGCGTTTCGGGCAGAGCATAAAGCATCCGCGAATTTATCGGAGTTGTGTGAAAGTTATTGCTTTAATCTTCTTTTTTCTTCTTCTTCTTCTTTTTTTTTTTTTTTTTTTTTTTTTTCCCCAGCGGAGGCCATTAGGGACATTTCATAATGAAGGCATGTTCAAAGGTCTCAGAGAAAATCTGATGTTGGGTGAGATTAATGGCATTAGGTTCAATGTGGAAGAAATTCTCTCTCTCTCTCTCTCTCTCTCTCTCTCTCTCTCTCTCTCTCTCTCTCTTTTCTTCCTTTTTTCTTTCCTTTTTTTTTTTAAAAAAAAAGAAGAAAAAGACAGTGATTTGATATCTCAGGTAATGCTGGAGTGATTTGTAGGGTCAGCAGCAACTTCCTCAATCCAGCACCCATAACATAGTTGATGTTCCCTTTAGAGCTCCCACGACACAGCTATTTATTCATTGTAATCCTATCATCACGGTGGGAGGTTTGTTGTTTGGCAAAGTTAGAGATTTCATTGCCATGTCGATGGCCTCGTTAGACGTTTGAAGAAGGATGCAGCGCGGATTCTCAGGGATGATAATTATACAGTAGGCACACACCCCTAGCCCACCCCTGAATTTAAGATTGATAACATACATGCAAGGCAAGGCAAGGCAAGGAGTATTTTCGTGTGCTCCTGGGGGTATTGAAACATTACATACGTTCATCCTTTACGTATGTCCAATAAATACAAAAAGAGCGATGTCAAAAACAATAAGTAGGCTCAGTCGTTCAATCACTTAATGTACACATTGATAAGTACTGTTTCACTCATAATACACAAAAAAAAACAAAAAAAAATCAATTTAAAAAATCGTATCAATAGACAAAACATTAATAAAGAGAGCTACGAATAGCAGAAACGAAGGATTTAAGTTTTAACAGTATTCTTTTGTTGTTGTTTTTTTTCCAAAAATTATAATAGGTGGAATTTAATGGTGTTTGAGCGGATTCTATAATACCTAGATAAACATTTTTGTCTTGATGCTTTCAAAAAAGTGGGAACGCAAACAAATAGTGAAACTCATCAGCAATGTCGTTTGTGGAGCATTTATCACAGATAAATGAAGAGAGAGAGAGAGAGACAGAGACAGAGAGACAGAGAGAAAGAGAGAGAGAGACAGAGAGACAGAGACAGAGAAATAGAGACAGAGAGAGACAGAGAGACAGACAGACAGAGACAGAGAGATAGAGGCAGAGAGAGACACAGAGAGCTGGACAGAGACAGAGACAGAGAGATAGAGACAGAGAGAGAGACAGAGACAGAGAGAGACAGAGAGAGAGACAGAGAGAGACAGAGAGAGAGAGACAGAGACCGAGAGATAAACACAGAGAGAAAGAGACAGAGAGAGACAGAGATACAGGGAGAGACAGAGACAGAGAGATAGAGACAGACATAGACAGAGAGAGACATATATGACGTGCCCACGTGACAAGATCCAACGAGCTCTCCAAGACCATCCTTCACGGAACAGTGCATGGGGGGAGGGAGGGAGGAGGGAGGGAGGCCGAGGGAGGTGTGTGGGCGGGGGTCGGGGGGTCGGAGGGGGATATAGGGGGAAGGATGACACGAGGCAGACAGCGAAAGAAGTGACCACCAGGTGTGTGGACAGAGAGGGAGTTTTGCCGAAACTCAAGCCCTGTATATTATCCCACGACCACCTACCAGAAAATGGAGAATGTTGGTGATGCGTTCAGCAGTGCAGCCCCGCCCCCCCACCCCCACCCCCCTGAACCCCCCGAACCTCCCCACCCCCTCACCCTCAGCTCCCCCCCGGCCCTCCCCCCCCCACACCCCACCCCCCCCAAACCCCTTCACGACCAAACCAGGTTTCCGGACCAGTGAACATTCCACGAGCAGGACGGATTTTTAGTCTAGGTAGTATCTCACTATCACTAAAAAACAAAAAAACAAAACAAAAAAAAAACCAAAAAAAAAACAACAGAAAACGTATTTAAAAAGTCTATAAAAAGAAAACAAAACAAAAAACAAAAACAAACCGTACGTGGTAAACCAAGACTTTGTGTTGAAACAAGTTTGTTCCAATGTACCTTTTATTTACCTGTGTGCTAGCTGAATCGGTAGCGTAAGCAGCACTGACTTGAACTTGTGTACCTTGTTGAATGGAGTTACCACTCTTTACTATTTGTTAATCATTTCATCTCCTGGCCTCATTATTTGTTCATTTCCAAGTGTAAATAAGACTTTCACAAATAAGACTTTCTCAGTATGAAACAGGTGTAAACAAGACTTTCTCAAACAAGACTTTATCAGTGTGAAACAAGTGTAAACAAGACTTTCTCAGTGTGAAACAAGTGTAAACAAGACGTTATCAGTGTGAAACATGTGAAAACAAGACTTTATCAGTGAGAAACATGTGTAAACATGACTTTCTCAGTGTGAAACAAGTGTAAACAAGACTTTCTCAGTGTGAAACATCATCATCATCATCCTTTATTATTATTATTACCTTCATCATCATCACCATCGTCAATATTGTCCTCTACATCATCATACAATCTACTTACAGTCAATACTTTCCAGATTAAGGCAAAGAAAAGAGAGAGAGAGAGAGAGAGAGAGAGAAAAGAAAGAAAAACACTGACGAACTTAAATCACAGTCCACCAGTATCATCAAATCCCTTTGGAGGGATCCTGTTATGTGACGTGTGGTCAGGAGAATCCCCCCCACCCCACCCCCTACCCCCTTCGCCCCCCCCTTCTATTTCTAAGTTGGTTCTTTGTTTGTTTGTTTGAACATTTCAGTTTTTTTAAATTATTTTTTTCAAACAAATCCACAGGAGCATCATCAATTATTATTCTTTGCAGACAAGACACCCCCCCCCCACTTGCCCCCCTCCCCCCCCGCCCCCCCACCCCCTACCCCACAGCTGTTAACACTGCCATTAGCCCCGTCATAGGCTGTTTACGCTAACAGCCTTCTGTCATATAGCTCACCAACCCAATGCACCACTCCCCAGACATTCATTCCTCCCCCCCTCTCTCTCTCTCTCTCAACTCCAGCTCCTGCAAAAAGCGGATCTCACTGCAGCTGCTCCTGTTATGACAACCAATCAATCAGACATGCTGTTTACACACCACCACAGGCATGCACACACACACACACACACACACACACACACACGCAGATGCACAATGACACACACACACACACACGCACAGATAAAACACACAGACAGGCAGATAAACACGCAGACAAACACACACACACACACACACACACTCTCTCTCTCTCACACGCACAGAAACAAACACACACACACACACACACACACACTCTCTCTCTCTCTCTCTCACACACACACACACAAACAACACACACACATAGAAAACACACAGACACAACCACACAAACACACGCACACACACACCAAACACACAGACGCACAGATAAACACACACATACAGACAAACACACACACACGCACACACACACCAAACACACACACGCACAGATAAACACACACATACAGACCAACACACGCACACACACACACACACACGCACATGCACACACATAGAAAACACACAGACACAACCACACAAACACACGCGCGCGCTGCGACCACAAACAGAACGAGCAATTGGCCGTAGTGAGAGAGGGTGGGGGGGGGGAGAGAAAGGTTGGAGAGAGAGAGAGAGAGAGAGAGAAAGGGAGGGGGTCGGAGACAGACAGACAGACACAGAGAGGGGGACAGAAAGAGAGAGAGAGAGGGGCACAGACAGACAGACAGACAGGCAGGCAGGCGGAGACAGATATACATAGAGGCAATAAGTGAGTGAAAGAGAAAGAGAGACAGAAACAGAAATTGACAGAGACAGAGGAGAGAGAGAGAGAGACAGACAGACAGACAGACAGAGACAGAGAGAGAGGGGGGGTGGGGGTACAGACAGACAGACAGACAGGCAGAGACAGAGAAACATACACATAGGCACAAGTGAGAGAGAGAGAGAAAGAGGGGGGGGGGGTGAAGGGGAGGCAGAAACAGAGAGACAGAAACAGAAATTGACAGAGGAAAGAGAGCGAGAGCGAGAGAGAGAGAGAGACAGAAACAGAAATTGACAGAGAGAGGAAAGAGAGAGAGAGAGAGAGAGACAGAGAGAGAGAGAAGGAGATAAAAAGAGTAAGACAGGTGGAGAGAAAGAGTCAGACAGACAGGCAGTGAGAAAGAGAAAGAGATAGGGGAGGGACAGCGAAAGAGAAAAAAAAAAGG
>NC_134889.1:29469564-29472064 GCF_041734735.1 Babylonia areolata | reverse complement strand
CCTAGAGGTAACACGTCCGCCTAGGAAGCGAGAGAATCTGAGCGCGCTGGTTCAAATCACGGCTCAGCCGCTGATATTTTCTCCTCCTCCACTAGACCTTGAGTGGTGGTATGGACGCTAGTCATTCGGATGAGACGGTAAACCGAGGTCCCGTGTGCAGCATGCACTTAGCGCACGTAAAAGAATCCACGGCAACAAAAGGGTTGTTCCTGGCAAAATTCTATAGAAAAATCCACTTCGACAGGAAAAACAAATAACACTGCACGCAGGAAAAAATACATACACACATACAAAATGGGTGGCGCTGTAGTATAGCGACGCGCTTTACCTGGGGAGAGCAGCCCGAATTTCACACAGAGAAATCTGTTGTGATAAAAAGAAATACAAAATACAAAATAGGGTGGAAGAGTTTGTGATTTTCAAGATATTGCATAAGATGTTTGTGAACATGTATTTCGAGTGGTTTCGATAAAATTGACAGAAGTGAAATGGGTCTAAAGTTGTTCAAATCTGACGTGTCTATTGACTTCGGTAATGGGATAACTTTTGCTGTCTTAAGAGCAAGGGGAATGACACCCTGTTCGATGCACACGTTATATATGAATGTAAGGGGAACAATAATGTAAGCAAGTGCGAGTTTCAATACAGAGACACTGATTCCATAAGGTCCAACAGCTTTTTTTGCTTCTTAGACTGGAAATGAGCACACCAACTTCGTGGACTGCAAGAAGAGGTATTTCAAAGGAATCCTCTTGCTGAAGTCTGATGATCTTTGTAGTTGCATTTCTTGTGAAGAGAGACACAGAGAGAGAGGGGATGAGAGAGAGTGTATGTGTGCGTGTGAGTGCGCGTGGTGTGTGTGTGTGTGTGTGTGTGTGTGTGTGTGTGTAGATGTGCAATGCGGTTTGGCTGACTGAAATGGAGAGGCACGTAAATTTCAGTAATCTGTATATTTGTATGTAGCTATTTCCATTTGGTGCCATTTAATTTATCTTTTTATTTTCTATTCATTTTATTTGTTTGTTGTTTTCTTCTTATGTTGGACATGTGCTGCTGCCAAAAAGAAAATCTCTGTACCAAAGTATAGACAATAAAGTTTGTGTATTGTATTGTGTATTGTGTATTGTTACAGAATGTTAAAAGATAGGAAGGCAGATTATCATTTTCCGCGAATAGTGTTTCGTTAGATTTTGTTGAATCCGCCGTGTTTAAGAAATGAATATTGAGTGTATAAGACGACCAGGTGTAGTGTTTTGGAGATTTGATACGAGACTTGTTAGTAATTTCATAGATTGCTTGCCATAATGAGGAAGTATCTTTATTAGTATCTGGCATTTTGTTGAAGTATGCCTGTTTGGAAGCACGAATGAGATCTTTTACTTTGTTTCTTTGTTGTTGTTGTTGTTTTGTAGTCTGGTTTCTTTTTTTCTTTTTCGCGGATTTTTTAATTTTTTTTTTTTATCAGACTCTGGAAGATGTTCTAAATTGTTTAGAGAGAGAGAGAGAGAGAGAGAGAGAGAGAGAGAGAGAGAGAGAGAGAGAGAGAGAGAGAGAGAGAGAGTTAATGAGAAAGAGAAGAAGAAGCGCAAACACACACACCGACACCCCCCCACCACCACCGACACCCCCCCCCTCCACACACACACACCGACACACTGACACACACACACACACACACTGGATGATACCTGGCCTCCTACACGCCACTTGAAACAACACGATCACCGTCTGTTTTTTTATGGGAGGGAAAGAGAGAGACATACACACACACACACACGCACGCACGCACGCACACACACACACGTGCACGCGCGCACACACGCACGCACACACACACTATCAGTGTTCATTCTCACACTTTCAGTCAGTGCCACCAGGCACACACACACACACACAACACACACACTCTCTCTCTCTCTCTCTCTCTCTCTCTCTCTCTCACGCACACACTGTCTCTCTCTCTCTCACACACACACTGTCTCTCTCTCTCTCACACACACACTCTCTCTCTCTCTCTCTCTCTCTCACGCACACAAACACTCTCTCTCCGTGCCGTGTGTGTGTTGTGTGTGTGTGTGTGTGTGTGTGTGTGTGTGTGTGTGTGTGTGTGTGTTCGTTCTTTAGTTTAGCATCTTTTCACTATCAGTGATATTAGACGATAAAAAAAGAGGGGGGCGGGGGGGCGGGGGTGGGGGGGGGGGGTATGGGAGGATGGGGGAGAGGTGGATGGAGGGGAGGGCGGGGAGGGAGGGGGTAGGGGTGGGGTGAGGGGAGGGGGGGGCAGAGAAAAGGAAGGGAAAAATGGAAAAGGTAGAAAACTACCCCCCAAATGCATAACTAACCTGCAGTTACATTTATGAGTAACAATTCAATATTGCTAATAATAACCAGAAACCATTAACACAATTCTGAAGTACGTTAGAGGAATGTAGAAATAGGGCCATGAACTAATGCCTGTGAAAGTTCGACCATAAGAACCTCGTCAGAAATAACTTTCCAT
>NC_134889.1:29457064-29459564 GCF_041734735.1 Babylonia areolata | reverse complement strand
CACACACACACACACACACACACACACACACACACACACACACACACACACATGCACACGTATATGGATTCAAAGTGGAATTAAGAACGTTCTACAAACTGGGCGGTGCTGAAATCACTCACGGAACCAGTCTGGTGGTAGCCACTCTCTTTGATGCAATGTCGATTGTCCTGGCTGGGTTTTCTCCGCCACACTGCCTGCCACCACCTCCCACACCACCACACCCATCCCCCTTCCACCTCCATTCTCTTTTTCCCACCCGTTTCTGTTTTAATAGGGTTCAACAAGTAAAGAGGCTGTTAAATTAATTAACGAAATCATTAAAAAACAAACAAAAAACAAACAAAAAAACTAAGAAAAAACAAAAACAAAAACGAAGCTTTGGTAGTTTGTAGTTTGTGTGTGCGTGAGCGAGTGTGTGTGAGGAGAGAGAGAGAGAGAGAGAGAGAGAGAGAGAGAGAGAGAGAGAGAGAGAGAGAGAGAGACAGAGACAGAGACAGAGAGAGACAGAGACAGAGACACACACACACACACACACACACACACACACACACACACACACACACAGAGAGAGAGAGAGAGAGAGAGAGAGAGAGAGAGAGAGAGAGAGAGAGAGAATTATATTGAATGAATGTCATTTTCTGAGAGTAATAGAGTAAGCAAGACAATGAGAGAGACAGACAGAGAGACAGACAGACCCGGAGAGAGACAGAGTAAAAGGCAGACATAATCAGACAGAGACAACAGACAGAATGACAGACGAACCGAGAGACAGAGACACACAGAGACAGGTGCACTGCACACTCAGACCAACAAACAGACAGACAGAGAGACAGACAGTGTAATATCCAAGAGTTCCCAGCCAGCAATAACTCACTCAGTACGGCCAGTCCTCTCTTCTCCTCTACACAGACCCCTCGGATGTCCAGTAGGTGTCTGAATGACCCAACCTTTAGCTTCCGTCGTCAGAATTGTGGTATTCTTTGTCAACATTCACCTCTTCAGTATAAGAGCCTTCCTCTTGCAATGTTTTGATGATGGTAACTGGGGTGAAACGCTGTTAACGTCGTCTCTTTCGCCGTTCGTATGGAGAGAGTTAATGCATACATAAATAGGCCGAAACACAAGACATGGCCAGTTCAGATCATTGACGTGTATCTGCTGAAAACCTGCAACAAAAACCCTTCATCTCCGCGGCTTTTATGAATGAATGAACGAATGAATTTGATTTCTGAGGGTTTTAGAATAAGCAACAATGCTTTTTCTCATCCAGCCCCCCCAAAAAAGAGAAAATTGGGGGTGGGGTGGTGGGGGGGGGGGGGGGGGGTGGCGGCGGGAGAGGGGGTTGTAAACAAATGAATTGCAAACAGCATCACATAACATCAAACGAGAAAGGAAGAAGAAGAAGAAAAAAAATTAAAACATCACATCCATTACAAATCATGAAAAAGGACTACATGGAAATTGCACACAAAAACGCAAACACACTCTTGAGAATAAAGTATATGCGCCAAGAAATGTAGAGAAAATAGAGAAAGACAGACAGACCAACAGAGACACAGAGGGAGGGAAGGAGAAAGACGTCTTTCAGAACAGTTCCATTATATGGATTTTTTTCATTCATAGACAGAAATAGCAACGTCTTTTAGAACAGTTCCATTATATGAATTTTTTTCATTCATAGACAGAAATAGCAACGTCTTTTAGAACAGTTCCATTATATGGATTTTTTTCATTCATAGACAGAAATAGCAACGTCTTTTAGAACAGTTCCATTATATGAATTTTTTTCATTCATAGACAGAAATAGCAACGTCTTTGAGAACAGTTCCATTATATGAATTTTTTTCATTCATAGACAGAAATAGCAACGTCTTTTAGAACAGTTCCATTATATGAATTTTTTCATTCATAGACAGAAGTAGCAACATTTTCTATCGGATACTTAGTTTCTACATAGAATCAGCAAAGGTTTCCATCAGATCGACATGATACTTTTTTTTCTTTTTTTTTTCTTTTTTTTTTTGAAAAAATTGAGACTTGTATTGAGCATTGATTTTAGATGTGGTGGCGACGTTGACAGAAAAGCAGACAACTGACAAACTAGCTAGTTGATCGGCCAAGGCCGACCGTCAAGACTACAGACACCCACATATCATCCTAAAGACACCTTACACTGATGATAACAGCCTACCCGATACCTACTCGGCTTCCAGCACACCCCTTTAACTGACTACCGATGGCCTTCTGTGACCCGTGAGAGACTTAACACAGAATATTTTTTATGACAACACTGATGTTATCTGGGAGAACCGCAAAGCGAGTGAATGAATGAATGTTTTTTTTTCTGCATTTTGTTTTCTTTTTTTGGACGTGGGCACATAATTATGCTTATGTAAATGATTATATATCGTGAGTTTTGGGGGGAAGGGTTTATAATAAGCAATTAACGATAGACAGATGGAGAGAGAGGGAAGAGGTAGAGGGAGAAAGAAGTAGT
>NC_134889.1:29444564-29447064 GCF_041734735.1 Babylonia areolata | reverse complement strand
GGGGTGGGGGTGGGTAGGACAGTCGGCGCTGGGATGGTTCCCAAAGGTCAGCTAGCTCCCCGAGGCTGCAGCCCTAATGGTCAGCGCAGTCTTGCCTACAAGTCTGAGAATCTTAGTCCTTGAAAAAAACAAAACAAAAAAAAACCAACAACAAACACACACACACACACACACACACACACACACACACAAACCCAAAAAAACCCAACACCACCAAGCTTTAAATGAATTCCCATCGCGTTGAAGAAACCATTGCTCACACAGCTGCTGCTTTGCTGCTGGCCCAAATGTCGTTGAGAATGTTATTCCCACAAGTTATTCCCACAACTGTCTCCGGCGGCCAAGATGCCATGTAGTGGTTGGTGCCCAAGGCTGCAGAACTATGAGCCAGTGCAATCTTAGACTTTTTCACAAAAAATAACCAAGCTTTGAAATGAATTCCCAACTGCGGTGAAGAAACCACTGATCCCACAACTGCTACACTGCTAGTGAGCCAATTATAGTGGAGAATGTCTTGTCCCACTTACCCATCCCTACTCTCTCGGTCAAGAGGACATTTTTGACTCACTTGTGTAAACAAAGTGAGTCTATGTTTTAACCCGGTGTTCGGTTGTCTGTGTGTGTGTGTGTGTGTGTGTGTGTGTGTGTGTGTGTGTGTGTGTGTGTGTGTGTGTGTGTGTGTGTGTGTGTGTGTGTGTGTGTCCGTGTGTCTCTGTGTGTGTGTGTCCGTGGTAAACTTTAACATTGACATTTTCTTGCAAATACTTTGTTAGTTGATGCCAAATTTGGCATAAAAATAGGAAAAATTCAGTTCTTTCCAGTCATCTTGTTTAAAACAATATTGCACCTCTGGGATGGGCACAAAAAAAAAAAGAATGAAGCCTAATTATATGCAAACTGCATTTACTGTTATATTTATATTTTTTGTATTCTCTAAACTTGGCACTTTGATCTGATATTCTGACCCAACAACAAGAGCAGTCATTATTATCATTTTCTGTTCAAACAGGAACTTCTTTTGCTCAGCATGGAAGTTTTATTTATTTTGCAAACGTTTTTGGTGCAGATAGTAAAAAAAAGGGAAATTACTCTGTAATTAATGCTAGGGGACTTAATTTACTTTAAACTGATCTTTCTCATCTTAAACATTACATTTTGAAATTATACTCCATACATAAAAAGCTTGGATTTTTTTTTTTTAAGTGTATCACAAGTGAGTCTTGAAGGCCTTGCCTCTCTTGTTTTAAGTGTATCACAAGTGAGTCTTGAAGGCCTTGCCTCTCTTGTTTTAAGTGTATCACAAGTGAGTCTTGAAGGCCTTGCCTCTCTTGTTTTAAGTGTATCACAAGTGAGTCTAGAAGGCCTTGCCTCTCTTGTTTTTTTTTTTAGGACAGTCGGCGTTGGGGGATGGTCCCGGGACCAAAGGCCATGTAGTGCTCACGTATCTCCATGTTCATTACATAGCGCTCTTTGTGCGAGAGAGCGGCACGTGCGCTGTGCACTCCACCAACTAGACCATCTGTTTCTGACGACCTGTGTGCTATTTTGACAGTTGGCCGTGAAAACAGGCTGCTCCATTCGCTGCTCGCTGTTTGTCTGTCTGTCTGCCTGTCTGTCTGCCTATGTCTCTGTCTGTCTGTCTGGGAGAAGGTGCAAGCAGAATGGTTAAGACCCTCAGCTGCCAATACAAAAAGAGTCCGTGAGGGTGTGTGTGTTCGAATCCCGCTCTCTCGCCCTTTTTTCTCATGTGTGTGTGTGTGTGTGTGTGTGTGTGTGTGTGTGTGTGTTGGAGCTCATGTACGTTTATATGTATTTGACTGTGCTTTCATATCTGTGAAATTGCATGCTTGGTGCATATCTGTTATGCATGTTTGGGTGTATGTGTGTCTTCATGTTTTACATTTATTTGCTTATTTATCATCATTGTTGTCTTATTTATTTATTTATTATCATTATTATTATTATTATTATTATTACTACTACTACTACCTTTTTATATTATAATTATTATCTATTTATTTATGTAAGCTTATCTATTATTTATTCACCTTTATTTCATTTTTATTTATTTATCTATTTATTTATTTATTTATTTTATTATATATTTTTTATTTGATTTTTATTTATTTATTTTTTTTCTCAAGGCCCGACTAAGCGCGTTGGGTTACGCTGATGTTCAGGCATCTGCTTGGCAGATGTGGTGTAGCGTATATGGATTCGCCCGAACGCAGTGACGCCTCCTTGAGCTACTGAAACTGAAACTGAAACTCTCATGTTTGACTGGAAAATCAAACTGAGCGTCTAGTTGTTTTTTTTTTCGGAGGAGACGATAAACCGAGATCCCCCGTGTGCAGTATGCACTTGGCGCACTGAAACAAGAACCCATGGCAACGAGAGTGTTGTCCTCTGGCAAAATGATGTAAAATGAAATCCACTCTGATAGATACACAAATACAGAAACAAACACTCAAGGCCTGACTAAGCGCGTTGGGTTATACTG
>NC_134889.1:29422064-29434564 GCF_041734735.1 Babylonia areolata | reverse complement strand
GTGTGCATACGTGCGTGAACAGTGACTTGAGATGCTCAGATCGGGGAAGTCATAATCATCTTGAGAATGTGCAGCCATGAATTGTGTCACCAAAATTCACCAAGTCTCAACCGTTGATATCCTCCAAACCCCTTCGTTCGCTCACCCTGCCAAGACTGACCCCACGTACACCCCCCCCCCACTCCCACCCCCCGCCCTCTCTCCCTCCCTCTGTCTCTTCACTATCTCTCCCTGTCGGAGATTTCAGCCAGCGATAGTCATGGGCAGGAAATGAAGCCCCACAGAAAAAAAAGGAACAACGCCACTGGGTTTTTTTCTTCTGTTAGGCGATGTATTTTTCGGACACTGAGAAACAGCTTTTCAAATCTATGTAGCCCATTATCTTCTCTTCTTTCTTCTTCTGCGTTCACTCGTATGCACACGAGTGGGCTTTTACGTGTATGACCGTTTTTACCCCGCCATGTAGGCAGCCATACTCCGTTTTCGGGGGTGTGCATGCTGGGTATGTTCTTGTTTCCATAACCCACCGAACGCTGACATGGATTACAGGATCTTTAACGTGCGTATTTGATCTTCTGCTTGCATATACACACGAATGGGGTTCAGGCACTAGCTGGTCTGCACGTGTGTTGACCTGTGAGATCGTAAAAATCTCCACCCTTTATCCACCAGGCGCCGTCACCGTGATTCGAACCCGGGACCCTCAGATTGACAGTCCAACGCTTTAACCACTCGGCTATTGCGCCCGTCGATTATCTTCACAAACACTGACAGCTCTTGTTTGTTTGTTTGTTTGTTTGTTGTTGTTGTTGATGATGTTGTTTTTTAAGTCTGACTAGCTATCTGATTTCAGACTGACAGAAGCTTTCAATCTGACTGGCTATCGTTTTCGTCAGTGACAGAAACCGTGTTTCGAACTGACTGGTAAAACTGTCTTTGAGACAGAAAACGCTTTTTATACACTAACAAGCCAATGAACATTCAGACTTTTGTACAAATAGGATCTCACCAACTGGACCATCTCGGGTCTGAAAAACGACGGGCGTAATAGCCGAGTGGTTAAAGCGTTGAACTTTCAATCTGAGTGTCCTGGGTTCGAATCACGGTGACGGCGCCTGGTGGGTAAAGGGTGGAGATTTTTACGATCTCCCAGGTCAACATATGTGCAGACCTGCTAGTGCCTGAACCCCCTTCGTGTGTAAACGCATGCAGAAGATCAAATACGCACGTTAAAGATCCTGTAATCCATGTCAGCGTTCGGTGGGTTATGGAAGCAAGAACATACCCAGCATGCACACCCCCGAAAGCGGAGTATGACTGCCTACATGGCGGGGTAAAAACGGTCATGCACGTAAAAGCCCACTCGTGTACAGGCGAGTGAACGTGGGAGTTGCAGCCCACGAACGCAGAAGAAGAAGAAGAAGGGTCTGAAAAACAAACAACAAACAAACAAACAGACAAACAAACAAACATGAAAACAGTAAATATTCGTCTCACAGAACATAAAAAAGCGAAACAAAACCAAAAGAAACAACTGGGAAAAGAACATTAGGGACATTGGGGTTTCCCGTTTCGAGTTCGATTAATACAGTAATTGCATCTGTATGGTGAGCATGGGGGAGGAGGGGGGATGTTGGGGGGGGGGGGGGGGGGGGGGTTCTGATTGACTGCTCACCTTACAGATGCAATTACTGTGTTAATCGAACTGGTTCCTCCTCCTCCTCTCCCAAACAAAAGCAGGTTTTCTGTCTGGTTGGCGATGTCTTCACATCTTCCAAACAGAAGCGTTTCCCAAAGAAAGAAAGAAAGAAAGCAAGCTTCAAGTTTCAAGTTTTAATTACCCTTTCACTCCTATTGGAGTATGGAAGATTACCGCAAAATAATCTTTTCGTGCCCAGAACAAACATTTCCAAATACACAACAATGTCACATAAAAGTTGAGAAAACACAAATGTCTTTTAACTCCAAAAGTATAACTAGGCAACAGTTGCAAATCTAATCATCTTACTTACAGCTAAAATGAAACACAAATACTGCCTGCTGATATCTAGCCTGAATTTATGATGCTTTTTGTATTTCAGTTGTGACGATTCTTGTTAAATTCATTTTAAAACAACACATTAACAAAACAACAACAACAACAACAACAAAGACGACGACAACAACTATAACAAAGAAAACACCACCACCACCGCCACCACCAACACCACCAACACCACCACCAATAAAACGACAACACTTCCTCAGCATACCATGTTTCTGATGATTTCAGCAGCAAGTGTGGCTTCAGGGTCTCAGACAGTGCGTAAAATAATTATACACTGGGGATTTTCTGAGCAGGAACAATCCAGGCTTACGATTGCAGTCGAACTGTCTGCACTGTATTCTTCAGGGAGGCGGGGTGACCTACGGATCTGTCTCCATACCTATGGATCTGTCTCCATAAGCTTCTCTTTGGCACAAAAAGTCTTACCAACAGACAAATAGGTTTACAGGACGTATCGATTTCTTTCAGTGCCGTCTTCTCCTCTTTTTTTTAGCTTGTGTTGGTCTTTGGAAGAAGAGTCTGATAGCTGATGGAGACCGACAGAAGACTCTCAGCAAGGGTTTTGTCGATTGTCAGCGGCAGTTGTCAAGAGGTAATCCCGATGCTTAGTTAGAGCAGGAGTCATTGGTTTTATCTGTAGGATAGTCAGTCGTGTCCGACTATGACCATCAGAGTAATCCCGATGCTTTGAGCACTAGACATTGGTTTTATCTGTATGATAGTCAGTCGTGTCCGACTATGACCATCAGAGTAATCCTGATACTTAGAGCGCGAGACATTGGTTTTTATCTGTATGATAGTCAGTCGTGTCCGACTATGACCATCAGAGTAATCCCGATGCTTAGAGCACGAGACATTGGTTTTATCTGTATGATAGTCAGTCGTATCCGACTATGACCATCAGAGTAATCCTGATACTTAGAGCACGAGACACTGGTTTTATTTGTATGATAGTCAGTCGTGTCCGACTGAGACCATCAGAGTAATCCCGATGCTTAGAGCACGAGATATTGGTTTTATCTGTATGATAGTCAGTCGTGTACGACTATGACCATCAGAGTAATCCCGATACTTAGGAGCACGAGATATTGGTTTTATCTGTATGATAGTCAGTCGTGTACGACTATGACCATCAGAGCAATCCTGATACTTAGAGCGCGAGACATTGGTTTTATCTGTATGATAGTCAGTCGTGTACGACTATGACCATCAGAGTAATCCCGATGCTTAGAGCACGAGACATTGGTTTTATCTGTATGATAGTCAGTCGTGTACGACTATGACCATCAGAGTAATCCCGATACTTAGAGCACGAGACATTGGTTTTATCTGTATGATAGTCAGTCGTGTACGACTATGACCATCAGAGTAATCCCGATACTTAGGAGCACGAGATATTGGTTTTATCTGTATGATAGTCAGTCGTGTACGACTATGACCATCAGAGTAATCCCGATGCTTAGGAGCACGAGATATTGGTTTTATCTGTATGACAGTCAGTCGTATCTGACTATGACCATCAGAGTAATCCTGATACTTAGAGCACGAGATATTGGTTTTATCTGTATGATAGTCAGTCGTGTACGACTATGACCATCAGAGTAATCCCGATACTTAGAGCACGAGATATTGGTTTTATCTGTATGATAGTCAGTCGTGTACGACTATGACCATCAGAGTAATCCCGATGCTTAGAGCACGAGACATTGGTTTTATCTGTATGATAGTCAGTCGTGTCCGACTGAGACCATCAGAGCAGCAGGGGAGGCAACTACTGTCCCCACTATCTGGTGTAGAATTCAACTGTGGAGAGTGTCTTGCCAAAGTTACATCCCTACCCTCCCGAGAGGCCAAAAGGGCTGGAGAAATGTCGACGTTGGGATGGTCTCCAAAGGCTAACTTTCCTCCATGGCTGCAGATTTAACAGTCGGTGCAATTTTGATTTCCATGTTTGAGGGTCACATTTCCTGACGAAAAGACTAAGCTGTAAATAAATTCTCACAGCAGCGGATACACTATTGATCATAAACCTCTGACTTCGCTGTTGGCCCAACTGTAAGCTCCAGTCAATATATCTAGTTGTTTTTTGTTTTTTTTATATTGGGATCAGGTAATCGATATCACACGAGCTTGCTGGAGACCACTTGGAGTGGATCAGAAAGAACAGTCTGCATGCTGTACGGTTGAACACAAGACATTCCATGAGTCTACTTCCTGTGTCTTTAGGACTGTGAGGGGTTTTCTGCCGTGGTGTGTGTGTGTGTGTGTGTGTGTGTGTGTGTGTGTGTGTGTGTGTTTGTGTGTGCGTGTGTGTTCGTTTTTTAGTTTAACGTCTGTTCACTGTAAGTGATATTAGACGAGGGTAGTCAAAAAATCGAGTGGGAGGAGGGGAGTGGGGGTGGGGTGGGGTGGGGTGGGGGGATTACTCTGTACGCATGCGAGTAAGTGAAAGAGAGAGAGAGAGAGAGAGAGAGAGAGAGAGAGAGAGAGAGAGAGAGAGAGAGAGAGAGAGAGAGAGAGAGAGAGAGAGTGTGTGTGTGTGTGTGTGTTACATATAGAAAATGATTGATTTAAGTTTTATTTAAAAACAACAACAAAACAAAAACAACAAAACATAACAATATAACATATTTCTAATGAAAAAGTAGCAACTATAACAGCGAACCAGCTGGACTATTTAACAAGGAGTTGAAAAAGTCATACATTAGCAATGGACTGCTGAAGATCGTCAACACTGAAGATGATTTCAGTTCAGGGATTTGAGACTTTAACATATCGCAAGTTGGTATATGATCGGCTGTTATGTGAGCACCACAGATGCAAGAAACATTACTGACATATTTTGTCCTAAAACAATTCATTTTCCATCTGCAGATTAGAGAAATGATTTGCCTCTTTGAAAATCATTATGGTAATGTTTTCCCATGAAACCATACATTTTCTGTATGTTCTTATGTAACTCTGAGTTACCGGTGTTTTTTTTTCTCAAACTGAAATTTTGACCATTGGACTTTTTCTACCATGGTGTAACATTCCTGTAGTGAAAGCTATTTAAATCTAACTCCTTCGTGGAGCTTCTAGCTCCTTTTTTTTTTTAGCCAAAATGTCAACTTTTTCATTATAGTAAAAACCGCAATGAGAAGGAATCCAGCAAAAGGTTATGTGAGAGCCTCTTAGTAAGAGTTCGTGAATCAAATGGTTAATTTCAGTAATGAGTTCATACCTGACCGTTTCCTTTATAAGTTCAATAGCGTGAAGAACTGATTTAGAATCAACACAAAATAGAATCTGACATATAGTTTTCAGATTATATATATATATATATATATATATATATATATATATATATATATATATGTGTGTGTGTGTGTGTGTGTGTGTGTGTGTGTGTGTGTGTGTGCGTGTGTGTGCGTGTGTGTGCGTATGTGTGTGTGTGTGTGTGTAGTGTGTGTATGTGTGCATATGTGTGCGTGTGTGTGCGTGTGTGTGTGTGTGTGTACATACGTATGATAAACATACATACATATACATACATCCTAATACAGAATGTCAGCGATAGCGCGATATACACAGACAGCATGTGGACGTAGCAAAGAGTTGGGTACTCATGACCTCTCTTTGGTACATTGGTCAACCCGGGATCTCTTTATATCGCCCTGTGTACAATTAACACACACACACACACACACACACACACACACACACACACACACACACACACACACACACACACACACACATCCAAGAACAGATAACATTCATAACACCAGATGTAGCCAGGTTCACTGATTGCCTCATCGGCTGTTTTATTTTGTTTGTTTTGTATTTTCTTGTGCGCTTTGTTTTGTTTGTTTGTTTTGTTTAAACTTCTTCTTCTTCTTCTTCTTCTGCGTTCGTGGGCTGCAACTCCCACGTTCACTCGTTATGTACACGGGCAGCCGTACTCCGTTTTCGGGTGCGTTTGAATTTTGTGCAGTTCCATGCCTGTTTGCAGAACGAGTATTCCCGAGTGTCTGTATTCACACGTTATGTCATGCTGATGAACTTCTTCACGTATCTAGTAGACCAGTTACGAGAAGATGATGCTTTTCTTTTTTTTTTTTTTTTTGCTCTGATCTCACCAGGAAGGTTGAGTTAAATGGTCCAGCAACGTTTGCCAGCCATGGTGGTTGAACAGTCTTTTTGCTGTATTCTATATTCTCACAAACTCGGTGAGTTAAGCGATTCAGCAAATGTTTGTTAGTCAGGATGATTGATTTATTGATTTTTTTTTTTTTTTTTTTTTTTTTGCTTCATTCTCACTTACAAAGTGAGTCAGATTATTCATGCAATGCTCGTTAATCATGATGGTTGAAATTTCTTTCTGCATTATTTTCTTGCTAAGGAGATGAGTTAGATGATTCGTGCAATGTTTGCTAGTCAATATGGTTGAAAAAAAAACCCAACAACAACAAAAAACAACAACAAAACAACAACAACAAAAGGAAGAAAGAAAAAACAAAAAAAATAACACCATCACCACCACCAACAGTCCCGTCCTCATAGCTATCTTGGGTTTTTCATCATGACTATGATCGCGCTTCGAGTGCCAGACGAGTCACTGAGGCTTTTGATCTCGTACCGTTTTCACCCCGGGCCCGCCATAATACTTCATTCCCACAACACAACAACAACCTTTCCCTCCCTCCCCCCCCTGCCCCCCCCCCCACCCCCACCCCTTGCCCCCCTCCCACCCCCCACTCTGTCTGACTGACTGCTGGCGTGGTGTGTGGCCTAGGTGTCCTTCACCCTCACCCCCCACTCTCCACCTCCACCCACACCCCCCACCTCCCCACAATCCCCCAACAGAGAGTTGAAATGCTCTCCATCCATACACTTCTTCTGACTGCACCCAGACAAAACACCCCGTGGTGGGTTGCTGGATTCACCAGACTTACTACTACCAACTCTTCAGCAGATATATATATATATATATATATATATATATATATATATATATATATATATATACATAGAGATAGCAATGATCTGTGGTTGTTGGTAGTTCTGCTGCAAGCACTGAATGAGCAGGGAAAGGTTAAAAAAAAAAAATAAAAAAAAGGGCGTGGGGTGGGGGGTGGGGGGTGGGGGTGGGGGGGTGGAAGAGGGAGAGGGGGAGATGGAGGAAGAAAGAGAGACAGAGACAGAGATACATAGACACATAGACACAGCGAGACAGAGACAGACTCAGAGAGACTCAGACACACACACACACACACACACACACACACACACACACACACACACACACACACACACACACACAGAGATAGGGTGGAAGTGGGGGGTATGGGGGGTAGATATGAATGAATGAATTGAACGCAGTCAGCAATGGTGGAACAGTCAATTTCCATAAGGATATTCAATTATGAACTAAGTATACCAAGTGCCATTTTGTCGCTGCTGTATCAGTGACTGAGATTTAATTTTTGTTACTTTATTTTATTTATTTTATTTTTTTCTCAAGGCCTGACTAAGCGCGTTGGGTTACGCTGCTGGTTAGGCATCTGCTTGGCAGATGTGGTGTAGCGTATATGGATTTGACCGAACGCAGTGACGCCTCCTTGAGCAACTGATACTGATACTGATATTGATACTGATACTGATACTGATACTGATACTGATACTGATATTATTGCAAAACGTGGAAAGCACAGGAATGGAATCAACGGTGTCTCTTCTTCTTCGTCTTTCGCTGAGAAAATACGAGCCCGATACATGGTGAATACCTGCCAAGATGGCCGATCAGACCGATCATCACCCTGACTCTTGTCCTGTATTGTCCATGTGTTCTGTTCTGTGTTGCTTGTTCAGGATTAAAGAGGCTATGCCTGTCTCCAATAAAAGCTAATTTGTGTTTGTACATTTCTTCTGTCATTGCTCCTGTGTGCACATGTCAAGTGATCGGTATAAGAGCAAGCCCGGTGCTTCCTTTTGGGGGGAAGGTGTCTGGGTTTGTTCCAATGTTCCTTTCAGCTACCTGTGTGCTAGCTGAAGCAGCATTGGTTAGAAGTTATGTACCTTGTGTGTGGAGAGAGTTACCACTCTTTGCTATTTGTTAATTACCTGACTGTAAGACCTTTTCAGTTGAATAGTTCTCCCCCCCTGCCATTGATTTCCAGAAATGATTATTTCCATTGTATCAATAAATAATAATAATAATAATATTAATAATATAATAATATAATAATAATAATAATAATTAATAATAATAATAATAATAATAATAATAATAATAATAATATAAACATTTCCAGTCTAATATCATCACATCAGATGATCAGACTTATAAACAATTAAACGAATTGACGTAAAAGCTGAGAATGAACAACATACCGCGACTGTAGAGAACAACTTTCAAGACCCAGTTTCAGTCATTCACTGAGAAGACGTCAATCACTGCGTTCGGGAGAAACCCATCACACACAACAACACCCCCCATCTGCTATACAGATGCGTGACCGCGCGCCAGTTAGGCCTTGAGTGTATGCATGTATATCAGAGATTGACATAAGTTTACATTTGGGCCAAAACCAAAGTGAGTTTCAGTTTCAGTAGCTCAATGAGGCATCACTGCGTTCGGACAAATCCATATACACTACACCACATGTGCCAAGCAGATGCCTGACGAGCGGCGTAGCCCAATGCGCTTAGGCCTTGACAAAAAAAAAAAAAAAAAGAAAGAAAGAAAAAGTTTGATAAATAATAGATAAGCGGACATAAATAAGTAAATAAATACATAAATAGATAAATAAATGAATAATAATTATGATATGAAAAAAGGTAGTAGTAATAATAAATAAGTAAATAAATAACACAAAAATGATGATAAATAAGCAAATAAATGTAAAACATGAAGACACACATACACCACACATGTATATCAGTATCAGGAGCTCAAGGAGGCGTCACTGCGTTCGGACAAATACATATACGCTACACCACATCTGCCAAGCAGATGCCTCACTAGCAGCGTAACCCAACGCGCTTAGTCAGGCCTTGAGAACATAACTGATATGCGCCTAACATGCAGTTTCACAGATATGAAAGCACAGTCAAATACACATAAACGTGCATGAGCCCACACACACACACACATTACCCTGCACCTCCTCTACCCCCCTCCTCCACACACTCATTTCTAGGCTACGTATCGCAGCTTCCACGACACACACACACACACAGCAAAGTGAGAGCTGTATTATCAATGGTTTCTCCAGTCAATGGGGAAACCATTTACAGCTTAGTCTTTTTGTGAAGGACTATGACTCTCAAACTAGGAGGCAAAATTGCACTGGCTCTTAGTGCTGCAGCCTTGTGGGCTAGTTGGCCTTTGGGAACCATCCCAATGCCGACTGTCCTAAAGCCCTCTTGGCCGAGAGAGTGGGGATGTACTTGGGCAAGACACTCTCCACAATAATCAAATTCAAGTCCAAATAGTCGGAACAGCAGTTGCCTCCTCTGCTGTTCTGATGGGGGGAGGAGGGGGCATGAGGGGGGGGGGGGGGTGGATACCTCCAAGGTGCCTTTGAATCGTTCCCCTTGACTTCTACAGGACCCAGCGGCCTGTGTCAGCTCTCCCTTTCTTATCTATTTCTGTTAACACCAAGCTTTGCTTTAAATTTTTATGTAGTATTGTGCATGTAGACCCTATTCAGGGTGGGGACTGGATGTAAAAAAAACAACAACAAACAAACAAACAAACACACCAGTGCTTATCTATTATCCTCGAAATAAAGAATTTTGCCTTGCCTTGCCTTGCCTTGCCTTGCCTTGCCTTGTCTTGTCTTGTCTTGTCTTGTCTTGTCCTGTCCTGTCCTGCCCTGTCTTGCCTTGCCTTGCCTTGCCTTGCCTTGCCTTGTCTTGTCTTGTCTTGTCCTGTCCTGTCCTGACTTGCCTTGCCTTGCCTTGCCTTGCCTTGCCCTGTCCTGTCCTGTCCTGTCCTGTCTCATCTCATCTTGTTTTGTTAACGTGGCGATAGCCTTGAGATGGCCTTAGTGGTCGGCGAGGCTCTAAGCACCATAATTTGATTTGATTTGATCTTGTCTGTCTTGTCCTGTCCTGTCCTGTCTTGTCTTGTCTTGTCTCCGGCCATGGAACATGGAACAGTCAGCCTCTGTGGCAGCGTTCATCTGGAGGGTAGGGCTGCACGCGGACATGTTCCACACACATGCAGAGCACAGAACAGATCCACACGTGTGTGCATCGTGTCTGTCTGCCCTGTGAAACCACCATGCTGTGTGTGTGTGTGTGTGTGTGTGTGTGTGTGTGTGTGTGTGTGTGTGGAGGGGGAGGGAGTGAGAGGGTGGGGGACGGGGCGGAGAGGTGTGTGTGTGTGTAAGGGGGGGGGGGGGAGGCGGGGTACTCTGTCCCTGCCGGCAACATGACGTGAATCGGCTTCCTGAGGGAGGCACACCTCAATCCTTTTCGGAATGAATGCAGATGGTTTACATACAGACATGAGAAACAGGGAATGGAGGGATGGGGAGGGGAGGGGGGAGGGTGGTCAAGGGGGGCGAGGGGGGAGGGAGGGGGAGAGGGATGCTTACATCAGCACTGCACGGTGCCTTAGGCTCTGGGACACCTCCCTAACACTCAAGTATCTACAGACCTTAACGTTTATATGGGCACAGAAAAATAATAACAACAAAAAAACAAAAAAAGAAAACAAAAGAAAACAACAATAACAACAACAACAACAACAAAAATGCCCCCACATGAGTTACATTACATATTTCAGCATGAGAAGAGAGCAAAGAACTGAAATGCGAACATGAAAGAAAGGAGGGGTTTGGGAGGAGGGAGGGGGGGGGGGAGTGGAGGTGCGGGGATGGAGGGTGGGGGGTGGGGGGGGAGGAAATATTCTTGATAGTTTGTTGTTGTTGTTGTTGTTTTTTTTTGGGGGGGGGGGGGGGGGGGTGGTGGGGGTGGAGTGGTGGGGGGGAGGGGGATTTCTGGTCTCAATGCTCATATCATCCCTCTCTGGTGCCTCATAATACTTTATTTTACCTCCTTCTCTCTAGTCTCTCTTTGTGAGTCTGTGAATGTGTGTGTGTGTGTGTGTGTGTGTGTGCGTGTGTGTGTGTGTGTGTGTGTGTGTGTGTGTTGTGTCTATGCGTAAGTCTCTGTCTCTATTTTCTTGTCTCTTTCTGTCAATCTGTCTGCCCCCCCCCCCCCACCCCCCCCCCCTCCCCTCTGGAAGGGATATGGATGGAGGGATATGGAAGAAGTGAAAGGTCAGGGATATGGATGGAAGGGAAAGGTAAGGGGCATGGATGGAAGGGAAAGGTCAGGGATATGCATGGAAGGGAAAGGTAAGTGGAAGGGAAAGGTAAGGGATATGAATGGAAAGGAAAGATAAGGGATATGGATGGAAGGGAAAGGTCAGGGATATGGATGGAAGAGATATGGATGGAAGGGAAAGGTCAGGTAAGGTATGGTACGGAAAGGTGTGTGTGTGGGGGGGGGGGGGGGGGGGGGGGGGGAGGGACTGAAGGTAAGGTAAGCCCGCACAGGCAATGCTGAACACGAAAACCTACCTAGATCTAATAACAACCCAGTTAGTAATCACGACCTTTAACACAAGTACAAGCCGTTGAGAGTGTATACCCAAATCTTATCTCTGCTGGTACAATGATAATTTGAGTTATTATATAATACCTCACGACCGTAAAAAAAAAGTCAGGCCGGCCTTTCAGTAATTGGAGACAGTCAATGGAGTGACGTAATTCACGGATGACGTCAAAATTGTAGAAATGTCATTGCTTCGCCTCACCTCCACCATCGTTCACGTTTTTGGGTTTTTTGTGGGTTTTTTTTTTCCATTATCGTCCAGTAAGAAAGAAAAAAAAATATTTAAAGAGAGAGAGAGAGAGAGTGAGAGAGCAGAATAAGAAATAAATCAAACAGACCTGAACACAAAGGTCGCAAATGACCGTAAGGTATAGTTAGTAAACGTGAAACTACAACATATGAAACAATGCATATTATTTGCCAAAATAAGCAAAAGGACCAATTAGAAAATTTCGTGTTGTCTAAAATCTTTATCGTTCAGAAATGAAATAAGGTTTTCGATTCAGTTTTGGTTCTTGATGTCTCACTCGCTTCCTCCGACAAACGTTGGTTAAGTAATTACACTGAAACAAATGCATTACAAAACATATACTGAACTAACAAAATAAATAAATAAATAAATAAAATGACGATTGCATTGCAAATCAAATATCGAACAAACAGAAATAGTCTCACAGTATCATCAAAGTATCATCGGCAACCACAATAAATGTACACCCATGCAAGATATACATAGAAGCAGGAACGGGACTTTTCGTTTCAAAATCACACACACACACACACACACACACACACACACACACACACAGCGGTTTGTTTTTATCTCTGATTCCGCTTCATG
>NC_134889.1:29412064-29414564 GCF_041734735.1 Babylonia areolata | reverse complement strand
CTTCTGCTTCTTCTTCTTCTTCTTCTGTGTGTTCGTCCTTCTTCATTCTCTCCTTCCATTTCTTTTTCTTTCCGTAGCTGCTGCCTCCTCCTCTTTTCCATCAATCAGCCTGGTGTAAGTCTGTATTTGTTCATGTGTTATTCATTCTCTCTCTCTCTCTCTCTCTCTCTCTCTCTCTCTCTCTATATATATATATATATATATATATATATATATATAGATAGATAGATAGATAGATAGATAGATATAGATATATAGATATATGTATATATTTTTTGTTGTTGTAAATATCGGCAATGGTTTGATTGTGTGCCTCAGGAAGTATGGTCTCTTTTTTTTTTCTTTTTTTAATTTTTTTTTTTTTAACCCGTTTTCTTCTAAATTCTGCAAAGTCAAATGGTGATAGGTTTTTTTTTTGTTTGTTTGTTTTTTGTGTGTGTGTGTGGTATTTTGATACCCCTCCTTCCCCCCACCCCTCCCCCTCCTTCACCCCCTACCCCCACTCCCACCCCCACTTTTTTTTTCTTTTCTTTTTTTAAATCCGAGGAATCTTGTGTTTATGATCGTTATCTAGTTGTTTTTGTCGCAGATCTCGCGCACGGTTCATTGTATATAGAGTGGAGCGGTGCCAAGAAAATCTCCTGGGCTGACGGCTGCTAGAGATAAATGTACACACTTTGTTTTATCCGAAGGAGTTTTTGTTCAAAAGTCTGGATGTTCCAAGTTCGTGCCTTTGGAGGAAAAAAAAAATAGGTACGTACAAAATAATGAATGAATATGTCAATGATAGATATATAGATAAACGAATAAATGAATAAACAGACAAATAAATAAATAAATAAATGCATACATACATTGAATAAACAACTGAATAAATATTTGTGTATCTAGGTATTCCGTTGGTTCTTTTTGTGATTCTGGACGAAAATCTATCACTTTTCCCACCCCACCCATCCTTAAATCATCACTGATTTCCCTGTTTATGTATCTACTTATGTATTTATGTATTTGTTTATGTATTTATTTGTTCATTTATTTATGCATGTGTATGTTATGCTTAGTTAACAAAGCAAGGTTCGTTACTCCATGTTCAAGACATTTCAATGCACAGTTGTTGGATTTTTGTGTGTGTGTGTGTGTGCGTGTTTGTTTGTTTGGTTGGTTGGTTGATTTTTTTTGTTTTTGTTGTTGTTGTTGTTGTTGTTTCTGTTTTTGACAAAAGTCTGATGTTTAATGTTAGTTTGGAGGTATAGTGGAGTGATGGCCTAGAGGTAAAGCGTCCACCTAGGCAGCGAGAGTATCTGAGCGCGCTGGTTCGAATCACTGCTCAGCCGCCGATATCTTCTCCCCCTCCACAAGACCTTGAGTGGTGGTCTGGACGCTAGTCATTCGGATGAGACGATAAACCGAGGTCCCGTGTGCAAGCATACACTTAGCGCACGTAAAAGAACCCACGGCAACAAAAGGGTTCTTCCTGGCAAAATTCTGTAGAAAAATCCACTTCGATAGGAAAAAACAAATAAAACTGCACGCAGGAAAAAATACAAAAAAAAAGAGGGTGGCGCTGTAGTATAGCGACGCGCTCTCCCTGGGGACAGCAGCCCGAATTTCACACAGAGAAATCTGTTGTGATAAAAAGAAGTACAAATACAAATACGAGTAGTATTGAGACATCTCATGTTTTACTGGCTGGCCTTACCTCTCTCCAAACGAACGGCGAAAGAGACGACGTTAACAGCGTTTCACCCCAATTACCATCATCAAAATATTGCGAGCGGAAGGCTCTTATACTGAAGAGGTGAATGTTGACAAAGAAACCACAATTCTGACGACGGAAGCTAAAGGTTGGGTCATTCAGACACCCACTGGACATCCGAGGGGTCTGTGTAGAGAAGAGAGGACTGGGCGTACTGAGGGAGTTAAATGGATCACGTGCTCCACTGGACGTCAACTAAAACAGCGTCGACATCACTGTTTCCGTCAATACTGCTGTTGCTACTGCTTCTTTTGCTACCACTGCAACCACTACTTCCACTACTTATCATCATCATCATCATCATTATCAAACAGGATAACAATGATAATGAAATAATGATTATAATGATGATGATGATGATAACTATCATAACAATACGAAGAAGAAGAAGAAGAAGAAGAAGAAGAAGAAGAAGAAGAAAATTATTATTATTATTATTATTAGGAAAACAAGGAGGAGAAAAAGAAGAACAATAAGAACAACAAGAAGAAGACGACGACGAAGAATAAGAAGAACAAGAACAAGAAGAAGACGATATATATAAAAGTGTGTTTATGTAAGTTTGTGCCTGCCTATGTGTGCGTATGTGTTAGGGTAGCTGTTAGATACAAATGTATGTTAAAATGTATTATGCATTGTGTATGTGTGAGTGTGTGTGTGTGTGTGTGTGTGTGTGTGCGTGTGTGTGTGTGTGTGTGTGTGTGTGTGTATGTGTGTGTGTGTGTGTGTGTGTGTGTGTAGTCA
>NC_134889.1:29397064-29399564 GCF_041734735.1 Babylonia areolata | reverse complement strand
TTTTTTTGTTTGTGTTTGTTTGTTTGTTTGGTCTTTGCAACAGATCCCATCAGACAAATTTGACATTGTCAATAATCTGGTGCAATACAGTTCTTGTGTAACTTGCAGAAAGTATGGACACATGTTGTGTGAACCATTTGTATGTGCGAAGTCACGGTGTGGTGCTTGAGCCACGGTGAGTGAGTGTGTGTGTGTGTGTGTGTGTGCGTGTGTGTGCGTGCGTCTGTGCGCGCGCGCGCGCATGTGTGTGTGTATGTACGCGAGAGTGTATAATTATGTGTGTATGGTATCTCTGAGCATGTGTCTGTGTTTTCTGTGTGCGTGCGTGTGTGTAAGTGTGTTGTGCGTTAGAGAGAGAGGGGGGAAAGAGAGGGAGAGAGAGAGAGGGAGAGAAAGGGAGAGGGAGAGAGAGGGAGAGAGGGAGAGAGAAAGAGAGGGAGAGAGAGATGGGGAGAGAGAGAGAGAGAGGGAGACAGAGAGAGAGAGGGAGACAGAGAGAGGGGGAGAGAGAGAGGGAGAGAGAGACACAGAGAGAGAGAGAGAGGGGAGAGAGAGAGAGAGAGAGAGAGAGAGAGAGATCTTCAGATAAAGAACGAGAAAGAGGCAATAACAGCAACACAGACAAACAGTCACAGACAGAGAACGAGACCTAAACACAGCCACGGAAACAGACACACAGACACCGAGATTCATTCAGACAGACCCAGAAATAGAGAGAGGGAGAGCGCGCGATTCCAGTCAATATCTCATCACTTTCTGTAGCTACCTCGTTAACCCTTTCCACTCTGATTTTTCCTCCAAAAAGGTGAAAAAATTAAATAATAAAAATAGCACACACACACACACACACACACACACACACACACACACACACACACACACACACACACACACACAACCAAAAACTAGAAAAAAACAACCAAAACCAAAACAAACAAACAGCAACAACAACCCACCAACCAGAAACGAGAAAAAAAAGTCCGCGGTTCGTTCACCACAATCAAACCCACCTCGCAGTCTTAAAGGGGTGACGGTTACAGAGCACTCTGTAACTGTGATGACTTTCTCAGATCAGCCACCCTTCTATCCCCCCCACCTCCTACCATCCCCACGTTTCAACCCATCACCAAATCAACACCCCATACCCCCAAACCCCCACCACCACCCTCCCATCCATCCCTTCCTCCCTCCCTCCCTCCCCCGACCTCCAAGCGACTCCATCCCGGCTGGTTTCTTTCTTTCTTTTTGCAATGGGAACGCTTGATTTATGCTAGCACGGGATCAGAGTCGTCGGTTGGAATTTGGCGAAGATTGCCGAAGTGTGTTTTTTTGGGTTTTTTGTTGTTGTTGTTTGTTTGTTTTTTTTTGTTTTTTTAACTACACAATATGTTTTCGTGTTTTTGTTAGTGTTGTTTTTATCGTAGATGAGCACTGCATCTCTTCAGTGTTTGCAACGCACGTATCTGTGTTGTTTTAGTTGTTGTTGTTTTCTTCTTCTTGTTGTTTGGGGGGGTGGGGGTGGGGGGGTTGTTTTTGTTTGTTTGTTTGTTTGGAGGGGGGGGGGCTGAGAATTTGGAACATTCTGCTTTCTATATTTTTATGATGACAGATGATGACGTGGGATGGTAACGTTGCTGCTTTGGGGCTCCCTTAAATTTGGGGGGATTAATTATTGACGAGGCTGTACTCCTTTGATAACATAATTATCCGGATATCAAACCAGGCCCAAGAGAGAGAGAGAAAAAAAAGAGACAGTCTGCAATGCTTTGAGCAGGAAATTTGAGCAACACACCACAAAGACAAATCACTGAAGCATTTGACCATCGACTGTGTGCAGTTTCCGTTCTTCCCAGTTGAGCTCATAGCACTCTCAACTCTGGATAGGAATCAGCTAAAGGCCCGAAGAAATCCCTCACGGGCCATATTCAAATGACCAGCGTACCTGAGGGTAAAGGTGTACCTGTGTGAAAATCCACACGAGGCGAGGCAAACTGCCCGAGGGTAAGCTGTATCCGGTATTCAGGAACACTTGAGTCTACCTGCGGGTCTACAAACCTAAAGGCAAATTTGCCCTTACTGCCTGCCAAGGGTGACTGCCCACGAAGCAGAGGTAAACATGGCGGATCCTTGTGTTTCGTTGCTTTTGTTGATGGAAAACAGGCGTGTTTTGCGGAGTGACCGTGTATATGGAAAACCCGCTCAATAGTTTCAATGACGTTGAGTTTATCAACAAACTTCGTTCAAACGGAAGGAAATTAATACCGTAAGAAGTAAAAGAGCTTGTGCAGAAGAGAACCCCCCAGTGTGTTAAAACACAGATGATGGGGGATTTGTCTAAGTGCACCGTCAACTTAACCTTCAAGGTAAAATTGTACCAACGGGCAGCTACCATGTCTTGTCTTAACTCACTCAGTACGGCCAGTCCTCTCTTCTCCTCTACACAGACCCCTCGGATGTCCAGTGGGTGTCTGAATGACCCAACCTTTAGCTTCCGTCGTCA
>NC_134889.1:29372064-29384564 GCF_041734735.1 Babylonia areolata | reverse complement strand
TTCCATGAAGCAGCAGAATAAGATATCACTGTAGAAGACAAAGGGAAAATAGAAGGAGATTATGTTTTGGGTGGCTCATAGTTATTCAAGAAGATGATGATGAAGATTATGACGATGTCACTACTGCTACCACTGCTGCATGTATTGTTGCTAGTACTGTTACTACTTTTAGTATCACTACTACCACTACGACGATGACAACGATTGCTACTACTACCGCTACTACTACTACGACAACTACTACTACTGTAACTAATACCAAAAGCAAGAACAATGGTATTAATGGCCTCTCCATTACCTGTTTTTGGTTTGCCTTTCATGGTAACTAAGTCGGATGGTGTGCAAGGGTGTGGGGGGAAATGCTGAGACAGTGCCTGTAGTGTAATGGAAAAAACGAAAGCAAAACAAAACAAATAAACACAAACAAACAAACAAACAAATAGGGTTAATAATCATTTTCCTCTCGCCTTGTCTATCTTGTGTGAATGTGATGGATGGTCCGTGGAGCTTTTGAAAATGATTATAATCCATCTTTACAAAAAGGAAGCAAACGAAAAGAAGAAGAAAAAAAGATTGATTGACTGATTCTTTAATGGGCTGAGAATGAAGTTTATTCAGAAGAAGAAGAAGGGGGAAGGAGGAAGAGTGGAAGAAAGAAAGAAAGAAAGAAAGAAAGAACGAAACAAAAAAGACAAATAATATATACATTTGGATGAGGAGGAGAAGGAGGAGGAGGAGGAGGAGGAGGAGGAAGAAGAAGAAGAAGAAGAAGAAGAAGAAGAAGAAGAAGAAGAAGAAGAAGAAGAAGAAGAAGAAGAAGAAGAAGAAGAAGAAGAAGAAGAAGTTATTCATAATTATCATAAACACGATTTGTTTCACAGTAATAATCCTTGTTGATGTTCCACCTTTTGCTGCTGGCATTTTCAGTTTCAGAGGTGTATGAACTGGTTCCTTTCCACCGCATCTCACCAGGTTAAAAACAAAAAAAAATCCTCAAACAACATTGAGTGTGCCTCCTATTGCTTCTCTTGTGACAGTGCGCAGAGAGAGAACGAACGAACGAACGAACGAAATTTTATTTTACGAGGGTAAAGAAATAAGCACAAAGCACTTGTTTACATCCAGCCCTCTGGGCATAAATAATAATTGGAAAAAAAGCGAGAAAAAAAAAAGCGAGAGTCAATTCACAACACCAACGTCAAAATTGCATAAGCATGTGCAAACATAAACATAGAACTTATGTACAATACAATACAATATCGCGATAGATGAATAACAACGAGGACAATAGGGTAGGGGCGTGGTGGAGAGCGGAAGGAAGAATGGACAAGGGGAAGAGTAAAGAAGGTAGGGGAGGCTGACAACAGACAGATATAGTGACAGTGACAGTGGAGAGACATACAGAGAGACTGACAGGGGAGGAGACAGGCGTATATATAATGACAATCTAAACATGTTTTTTTGTTTATAATTGATATGTGTCACATAATCACATGTTTTTCAATAAATGTGCACGATATATGTTTCTGAAGTTAGGGATGCTTTTTACAGTGTTTACATTGAGGCAGGATAATAATTCATCCCATAAACAGCCCCCTGAATAAGACAGACTAGAGATAGGAAGTGAGAGGGTGAGAAAGAGAGCGAGACAAAGAGAGAGAACAATACGTGTGAGAGAAAGAGAAAAGAACGCAGAGCATTGAAATGTTTTATTGAAGATTCCGTCATTATATTCTATCTGTCTGTTATTCCTTTTTTTGTGTGTGAACAGGAAATAGTGGCCAAAAGAGGAACTGGACGTGACGTGTTCAAGACGGAATGAATGAATAAATAATCGAGAGATGTCAACTACAGACTGCATCCATAAGAAAGCAAGTGGATTGTGTGTGTGTGTGTGTGTGTGTGTGTGTGTGTGTGTGTGTGTGTGTGTGTGTGTGTGAGAGAGAGAGAGAGAGAGAGAGAGAGACTGTGTGTTTGCGTGTGTGGTGTGTCTGTGTGCCTCTGTGTGTGTGTGTGTGTGTGTGTGTGTGTGTGTGTGTGTGTGTGTGTGTGTGTGTGTGTGTGTGTGTGTGTGTGAATGTGTGTGTGTGTGTGTGTGTGTGTGTGTGTGTGTGTGTGTGTGTGTGTGTGTGTGTGTGTGTGTGTGAAATAGAGACTGAAAAAGAGCTGTATAATGTTGTATTTGAGTGTGACAGAGAGAGAGGGAAAGAGAGAGAAAGAGAGAGACAGAGAGACATACATACAGACAGACAAGACAGAGACAGAGAGAATGAGAAACAGTGAGAGAAAGTGTGTGTGGTATAAATAGAAAGGAGAGAGATAGCGAATGAGAGAAAAGACGAGAGAGAGAAGAAATAGAGACAGAGATAGAGACGCAAAGACATAATTATATAAGAGAGACACAGAAAGAGCGAGAAAAAGAGAGAGTGAGACAGAGACAGAGGGTAAGAGAGAGACAGAGAGAGACAGAGACAGAGGGTAAGAGAGAGACAGAGAGAGACAGAGACAGAGGGTAAGAGAGAGAGAGACAGAGACAGAGGGTAAGAGAGAGACAGAGAGAGACAGAGACAGAGGGTAAGAGAGAGACAGAGAGAGACAGAGACAGAGGGTAAGAGAGAGATAGAGACAGAGACAGAGCGAGAGAAAGAGAGTGTGAGACAGAGACAGAGGGTAAGAGAGAGAGAGAGAGACAGACAGAGACAGTGAGATAGAGGGTAAGAGAGAGAGACAGAGAGAGACAGAGCGAGAGAAAGAGAGTGTGAGACAGAGACAGAGGGTAAGAGAGAGATAGAGGCAGAGACAGAGCGAGAGAAAGAGACAGTGAGACAGAGACAGAGGGTAAGAGAGAGAGAGAGACAGAGACAGAGCGAGAGAAAGAGAGTGTGAGACAGAGGGTAAGAGAGAGAGAGAGACAGAGACAGAGCGAGAGAAAGAGACAGTGAGACAGACAGAGGGTAAGAGAGAGAGAGAGACAGAGACAGAGCGAGAGAAAGAGACAGTGAGACAGAAACAGAGGGTAAGAGAGAGAGAGAGAGACAGAGACAGAGCGAGAGAAAGAGACAGTGAGACAGAAACAGAGGGTAAGAGAGAGAGAGACAGAGACAGAGCGAGAGAAAGAGACAGTGAGACAGAGACAGAGGGTAAGAGAGAGAGAGAGACAGAGACAGAGCGAGAGAAAGAGACAGTGAGACAGAGACAGAGGGTAAGAGAGAGAGAGAGACAGAGACAGAGCGAGAGAAAGAGACAGTGAGACAGAGACAGAGGGTAAGAGAGAGAGAGAGAGACAGAGACAGAGCGAGAGAAAGAGACAGTGAGACAGAGACAGAGGGTAAGAGAGAGAGAGACAGAGACAGAGCGAGAGAAAGAGACAGTGAGACAGAGACAGAGGGTAAGAGAGAGAGAGACAGAGACAGAGCGAGAGAAAGAGAGAGTGAGACAGAGACAGAGGGTAAGAGAGAGAGAGAGAGAGAGACAGAGCGAGAGAAAGAGAGTGTGAGACAGAGACAGAGGGTAAGAGAGAGAGAGAGACAGAGACAGAGCGAGAGAAAGAGACAGTGAGACAGAGACAGAGGGTAAGAGAGAGAGACAGAGACAGAGACAGAGCGAGAGAAAGAGACAGTGAGACAGAGACAGAGGGTAAGAGAGAGACAGAGAGACAGACAGAGACAGAGCGAGAGAAAGAGAGTGTGAGACAGAGACAGAGGGTAAGAGAGAGAGAGACAGACAGACAGAGACAGTGAGACAGAGACAGAGGGAAAGAGAGAGAGATGGGGGAGACAGAGGGTCAGAGAGACAGAGAGAGACAGAGCGAGAGAAAGAGAGGGTGAGACACAGACAGACAGACAGACAGACAGACAGACAAAGAAACAACAACAACAGAGAGACAGACAGAGAAAGAAAGAAAGAAAGAAAGAAAGAAAGAAAGAGATCATTGTTTCAAGGACGTAGCGCGCTTTAAAAAATTCAATTCACACACTTCTGGAGAAAGTTCTTTTTTTCTTTAAATTTATATATTATTTTCTTTCAACAAGCCGCTTGGGTAAGGCAGACAATAAACAGACGTTCAACAGACAGGTTTCTTCTTTTGGAGAGCCGCTCACAAAAGGACATATTTATTATGGGTTGCTCTCACTGGTTTACTGGTCACAGACTGCGTTCATTGCATCGATCAACTGGACGTAATTGTTTGTGTGTGTATGTGTGTGTGTATTTGTGTGTGTGTGTGTGTGTGTGTGTGTGTGTGTGTGGTGTAGCGTATATGGATTTGTCCAAGCGCAGTGACGCTTCCTTGAGCTACTGATACTGATATTGCGTGTGTGTGTGTGTGTGTGTGTGTGTGTGTGTGTGTGTGTGTGTGTGTGTGTGTGTGTGTGTGTGTGTTTAAGATTTAAGAGCTGGGTGTAAAAATGAAAATAGAGACCAAAAACACAAACAAACAAACAAAAAACAAAACAAAAAAAACGATTTATTTTCGAAACGTTATCGTAGCAGATAGTAGTATAGACGAGAGCACTGTTTTCCAGTTCGTTTTCGGGAAAGGCACAGTTTATAGAGCTGTGTACAGCATCGCCTTTATATGTGTCTTCGAGCTTCTGACTTCACAGTCTTTGGTTTTAATTAATCAGGGCAGACTGAAACCAGTCAGAAATAAGAAATAAACAAAATTAAGTGTTTGTATGTGTGACAGAGAGAAAGAGAGAGAGAGAGAGAGAGAGAGAGAGAGAGAGAGAGAGAGAGAGAGAGAGAGTCAAAAACTTTATTACTCAAGGATAAAGATTTTAGGCATCGCCCAGTCTTCTAATCTGTCCTTGTGACAACAACAACAATAAAAACATTAACGATAACGACACAACAATAATAATGTTTTGTTAACACTGCTTACATCTACTGCTACTACAACGAAGAATGATCACCATCATCATCATTAACATAGTAATAAAAAAAAAGTAATAAAACGAACGCATTCACAAGAGAGAGAGAGAGAGAGAGAGAGAGAGAGAGAGAGAGAGAGAGAGAGAGAGAGAGAATTTCAGTTTCAGCTTCAGAAGGAGGCGTCACTGCGTTCGGACAAATCCTTATACGCTACACCACATCTGCTGGGCAGATGTCAGGCCTTGATTTCATCATTCATTCATCATCATTTTGCCCATCGCTCCTGGTGGAGCATAGGCCATCGACGACCCCTCGCCATCGCACTCTGTTCTGGGCTGTTCTGGCCATTCCAGTCCAGTTGGTCCCTTGCTGCTTCAGCTCTGCCTCGGTATCTCGCCTCCAGCTGTTGCGAGGCCGGCCTCTCTTCCTCTTTTTCTGCGGGTTCCAGGTCAGGGCTTGGCGTGTGATGCTGGACGCTGGCTTCCTGAGGGTGTGTCCGATCCAGCCCCACTTCCTCCGCAGTATCTGCTTGGCTGACTGGTTCCTGTCCCGCTCGCTCCCACAGATCTTCGTTTCGGATCTTCTCCTGCCATCGGATCTTGTAGATGCGCCTCAGACAAATGTTGAAGAATGTCTGAATATTCTGCTGCATCGTCTGTGTTGTCCGCGACATGCTTAGATACAGTTGTGTGCCTGGCAGAGTGGATTTCTTTTCACATAATTTTTTTTCCAGAGGACAACACTCTCGTTGCCATGGGTTCTTTTTCAGTACGCCAAGTGCGTGCTGCTCACGGGACATCGGTTAATTAATCGTCTCATCCGAAAGACTAGACGCTCAGTTTGATTTTCCAGTCAAACTTGGGAGAAAGGGCGAGAGCGGGATTCGAACCCACACCATCACGGACTCTGTGTATTGGCAGCTGAGCGTCTTAACCATTCTGCCACCTTCCTCCTAGAGACAGATGCAGGTTATGCGCAGATGAGTGGAGAAAATTGAGAAACGGTGCTTAAAATGAAAACCAAAAAGTTTGAAAAAAAACAACCCCAAAAACCAAACACAAATCAACCAAAGAAGAAGAAGAAAACGAAGTTAATAACCCTATATTTCCTCACCCCTTTCTTCCCTTCTTCCTTCAAGGGGGGTGGAGAGTTCCGTGCTGCTTTTGAAAGTGATTCTATTCCACCACCCAGGCAAAGAAAGGTAGGGCCAAATAAAATACAAGAAAATAATTGATTGACTGACTCTTTAATGGGCTGAGAATGAGGTTTATGAAGACGAAGAAGAAGAAGAAGAAGAAGAAGAAGAAGAAGAAGAAGAAGAAGAAGAAGAAGAAGAAGAAGAAGAAGAAGAAGAAGAAGAAGAAGGAGGAGGAGGAGGAGGAGGAGGAGGAGGAGTAGGAGGAGGAGGAGAAGAAGAAGAAGGAGGAGGAGTAGGAGGAGGAGGAGGAAGAGGAGGAGGAAAATGGTAGAAGAAGAAGAAGGAGTTCAGAGTTCTGCCACCTTCATCCTGGAGACAGATGCAGGTTATGCGCAAATGAATGGAGAAAATTGAGAAACGGTGCTTAAAATGAAAAACAAAAAGTTTGAAAAACAATAATAATAAAATAAAAATAAACCAAACACAAACCAAGCAAACAAGAAGAAGAAAACGAAGTTAATAACCCTATATTTCCTCACCCCTTTCTTCCCTTCTTCCTTCAAGGGGGGTGGAGAGTTCCGTGCTGCTTTTGAAAGTGATTCTATTCCACCACCCAGGCAAAGAAAGGTAGGGCAAAATAAAATACAAGAAAGTAATTGATTGACTGACTCTTTAATGGTCTGAGAATTAGGTTTATGAAGACGAAGAAGAAGAAGAAGAAGAAGAAGAAGAAGAAGAAGAAGAAGAAGAAGAAGAAGAAGAAGAAGAAGAAGAAGAAGAAGAAGAAGAAGAAGAAGAAGAAGGAGGAGGAGGAGGAGGAGGAGGAAGAGAAGGAGGAAAATGGTAGAAGAAGGAGTTCAGAGTTCTGCCCCCTTCCTCCTAGAGACAGATGCAGGTTGTGTGCAGATGAGTGGAGAAAATTGAGAAACAGTGCTTAAAATGAAAAATAAAAAGTTTGAAAAAAATAAAATAAAATAAACCAAACACAAATCAACCAAAGAAGAAGAAGAAAACGAAGTTAATAACCCTATTATTTCCTCACCCCTTTCTTCCCTTCTTCCTTCAAGGGGGAGTTCCGTGCTGCTTTTGAAAGTGATTATATTCCACCCAGGCAAAGAAAGATAGGGCAAAATAAAATGCAAGAAAATAATTGACTGACTGACTCTTTAATGGGCTGAGAATGAGGTTTATGAAGACGAAGAAGAAGAAGAAGAAGAAGAAGAAGAAGAAGAAGAAGAAGAAGAAGAAGAAGAAGAAGAAGAAGAAGAAGAAGAAGGAGGAGGAGGAGGAGGAGGAGGAGGAGGAGGAGGAGAAGAAGAAGGAGGAGGAGGAGGAGGAAGAGGAGGAGGAAAATGATAGAAGAAGAAGAAGGAGTTCAGAGTTCTGCCACCTTCATCCTAGAGAAAGATGCAGGTTATGCGTAGATGAATGGAGAAAATTGAGAAACGCCCGCCATGTAGGCAGTCATACTCCGTTTTCGGGGGTGTGCATGCTGGATATGTTCTTGGTTTTCATAACTCACCGAACGCTGACATGGATTAAGGATCTTTAACGTGCGTATTTGATCTTCTGCGTGCGTATACACGACGAAGGGGGTTCAGGCATAAGCAGGTCTGCACATGTGTTGACTCGGAAGATCGGGAAAACTATCCACCCTAAACCCACCAGGCGCCGTCACCGAGATTCGAACCTGGGACCCTCAGATTGAACGTCAAACGCATAAACCATTCAGCTATTTACTGTTGACGTTTTCAGCTTCAGAGGCGTGTGGACTGATTGCTTCATACCACATCACGTATGGTTGTAAAAGACACACCGAGTGTGCTTTCTATTGCTGCTCTTGTGACAGTGCGGAGAGAGAGAGGAAGTGAGAAGGTGAGAATGTTAGCGAGAGAAAGAGAGTGGGAAAAGTGTGTGTGAGAGAGAGAAAGAGAGAGAGAAAGAAAGAGAGAGAGAGAGAGAGAGAGAGAGAGAGAGAGAGAGAGAGAGAGAGAGAGAGTGAAAAGGTGAGAATGTTAGCGAGAGAAAGAGAGTGGGAAAAGTGTGTGTGAGAGAGAGAGAGAGAGAGAGAGAGAGAGAGAGAGAGAGAGAGAGAGAGAGAGAGAGAGAGAGAGAGAGAGAGAGAGAGAGAATAACGATTTTTTTCTGGGGGTAACAGACTTTGTATACATGCTTTTTTTTGTCACCCAACCCTCGAAAACAAAGACACAAAGAAACAAAAAAGATAACAATAACAATAATTTAAAACAAAAGAAGGGAAAGGTTGAACAAACAAGAGAGAGAGAGAGAGAGAGAGAGAGAGAGAGAGAGAGAGAGAGAGAGAGAGAGAGAGAGAGAGAGAGAGAGAGAGAGAGAGAGAGAGAGAGAGAATACAGAGCACTGAACTCTTTGATTGAAGAGTCTGTCAATATGCTCCGTCTGTCTGTCTGTCTGTCTGTCTGTCTGTCTGTCTGTCTGTCGGTCGGTCGGTCTTCTTCAGCGTTCGATATTGTTGGGATGCGTCAGACTTGAAGCTTCGTACACCTTGACGAAGCCCACGGTCACCCCAAAGCTGTGCCTGTAGCTCTACTCCCTTGGGCCAGAACTGGCGTCGTAGATCCTCATAAGTGGGGCAGTGTTGGAAAATATGTTCTGGGGTTTGTGTACCTGAGCACATCACTCCTCTTTTGCAACATCTCCACTGGCTCCCTGTCTCACACCGAATAAAGTACAAGATCAGCACTCTATGTTATAGATGCATCCACAAAACTGCCCCTTCCTATCTCTGCGGCTGCCTTCACCTCTACACTCCATCTCGCTCACTACGATCGGCCTCGGATCCACTCTGTTTACGCATACCCAGATTCAAACACTCGACTATTGGCCGCCGTTCTTTCTCTGTTTCTGGACCTTGCGATTGGAATGAACTTCCTTTTTCGCTTCGTCAAGTCTCCACACTCAGCTCTTTCAAGTCTGGCCTTAAAACCCACCTCTTCCCAAAATAGCCTCCCTTGCCTGCCCTTCCTTGTCTTTAGTTTCTGCAGTATTAGAGTTATGCATGCGTGTGAATGACTGGTGCGAAAGCGCTTTGATTTGTCTCTGCACAAGATCCAGCGCTATATAAATACCATTATTATTATTATTATTATTATTATTACCTGTGCCATAGGGACATTCATCTGTGTGAGATTTTTTTTTTTCATTGGGCTTAGTTAGATGACTTCAAAAGCCTGCAGTGGCATGTAGGAAGTCTGAAGAGGATTGTTGCCTGTCTGTCTGTCTGTCTGTTTGTCTGTCTGTCTGTCTGGTTCATCATTTTCGTCTTTTGTGAAATTGTGATCCAAAGAAGAACAGGATGGGTGGTGTTCAAGATGGAATCAATGAATAAATAATCGAGAAACGTGAGCACAGACTGCATCCATAAGAAAGCAGAGAGAGATAGGGTGGATGTTCTGTGTGAGAGAATGAAAGGGGGGTGTGAGTGAGAGAGAGGGGGGAGAGAGGGAGGGGAGAAAGAGAGAGAGGGAGAGAGAGAGAGAGAGGGAGAGAGAGGGAGGGAGAGAGAGAGAAAGAGAGAGAGAGAGGGGGAGAGACAGAGACAGAGACAGAAGAGCAAACACACACACACACACACACACACACACACACACAGAGAAACACAGAGAGAGAGAGAGAGAGAGAGAGAGAGAGAGAGAGAGAGAGAGAGAGAGAGAGAGAGAGAGAGAGAGAGAATGGTTTCAAGGACGTAACTTGCTGCTTTAAAAATTCAATTAATTTTCGCAGGACACACTTCCCGAGAATGATTGATTTTTGTTTTCTGAAAAACGAGGAGCATGGATATGTGGAGGAAATGGAAGAGATCCTGAAGGAAGGTGGGAGGAAGAAAAAGATACTGGGTAGGAGAGACAGGGATGAGGCTGGTGATTAGCTGGGTTGGGGGCCCGGAGTGGGCTGGGGGGGAGGGCACAGAGCATGGCTGACACCTGATCTCTGAAACATCGTCTCGGCCGATCTCCTTCACGTCTGTGACTGTACAGATCACCTCCACAATGTTCCAACTGGCTGGTCCGGATCCCTCGTTTTCTACCTTCCTCCAACCATTCCTTATGGCTTGTTCCCCTGTTTCAGCATGTCACGGCGACCTGACCTACAAATCATTATGTGGAGTGATGGCCTAGAGGTAACGCGTCCGTCTAGGAAGCGAGAGAATCTGAGTGCGCTGGTTCGAATCACGGCACAGCCCCCGAAATTTTCTCCCCCACCACTAGACCTTGAGTGTAGAAAAATCCACTTCGATAGGAAAAACAAATAAAACTGCACGCAGGAAAAAAAAAAAAAAAAAAAAAAAAAAGGGTGGCGCTGTAGTGTAGCGACGCGCTCTCCCTGGGGAGAGCAGCCCGAATTTCACACAGAGAAATCTGTTGTGATAAAAAGAAATACAAATGCAAATACAAATTTGGCCGGCCTTCCCAAATATCTATTAGACAGACTCCAACGAATTCAGAATAACGCTGCCAGACTCATTTGCAGAGCTTCTAAATTTGACCATGTTTCTCCTCTCCTTCAGTCTCTCCACTGATTGCCTGTTTCTGATCGAACAGACTATAAGCTATCCACTCTGACCTTTTCTGCAGTCAACGGATCTGGCCCCAAGTATCTTTCTGAACTCCTCCATATCTATATCCCGTCTCGCCAGCTCCGTTCTTCCTCTGATACTCGACTTCTCTGGATACCTCACGTCAGAAGTAATACCTATGGGAACGGATCGTTTTCTGTTCAATCACCAAAGACGTGGAACAAGCTCCCTGATAATTTCCGTCATTCTAATTCCCTCGCATCTTTTAAATCTCCTCTCAAAACTTACCTTTTCCATCAGCAATAAGTTATGTTGTGGCAGGTCCACTTCCTTTGCGTTAGCTGTGCTTGACTATGTGTGTATACATATGTATGTGTACATAACTACATGCATGTGTATGAATGTGTGCTGTGTGTGCGTGTGTTTATGTAAGTTTGTGCCTGCCTATGTGTGCGTATGTGTTAGGGTAGCTGTTAGATACACATGTATGTTAAAATGTATGTATGCAGTGTGTGTGTGTGTGTGTGTGTGTGTGTGTGTGTGTGTGGTCACATTTTGGTGTGTGTATGTAACATCGATGTAATGTTTTATGTTAACAAAAGCGTTTTTGCAAAGCACGTAGAGCAGATTTCTGGATAGTGTGCTATATAAGTATCCAATATTAGTATTATTAGTATTGGTTCATTCAGTCACGTAATCAAGATTCTACACACGTGACTGATCGGGGAACAGGATGTCCGTTGGCTTGGCGGAGCAGAGAGGATTCGGTGGAGCAAGATTCTAGCATTAAAAGAAGCAGCAATGGTACATCCATCACGTGTTTGAATGATGAGTGACGGGCGCAATAGCCGAGTGGTTAAAGCGTTGGACTGTCAATCTCAGGGTCCCGGGTTCGAATCACGGTGACGGCGCCTGGTTTGGTAAAGGGTGGAGATTTTTACGATCTCCCAGGTCAACATATGTGCAGACCTGCTAGTGCCTGAACCCCCTTCGTGTGTATATGCAAGCAGAAGATGAAATACGCACGTTAAAGATCCTGTAATCCATGTCAGCGTTCGGTGGGTTATGGAAACAAGAACATACTCAGCATGCACACCCCCGAAAACGGAGTATGGCTGCCTACATGGCGGGGTAAAAATGGTCATACACGTAAAAGCCCACTCGTGTGCATACGAGTGAACGCAGAAGAAGAATGATGAGTGTGAGGAGGAAAGGTGTGGGAGATAAAGACACACCTCAACAACAACAACAACGACAATCATGTGCCAACCCTCCTCCAGCCCTGAAGAATGGGAAAAGTCCAGACACACGCCTCACCCATCCCACAAGACACACACTTCACAGCAAGTGGAGTATCGTTATCTCTCTCTTTTTTTTTTTGCTGGCGGCATCATACTTTCTTCTGCCGGTAGTAGTAGTGGTGGTGGAGGAGGAGAGGTGTAGTGTTGTTGTTTTTTTTTGTGTGTTTGTTTTTTTAACGGCACGTGCAACACAATAATGTCATTGTTATACGACGATGTGGAAGCTTTAAAGATAGGCGTTTTCCACACACACACACACACACACACACACACACACACATATATATATATATATATATATATATATATATATAGAGAGAGAGAGAGAGAGAGAGAGAGAGAGAGAGAGGAAGAGAGAGCCAGAGAGCGAGCTAGACACAGAGAGAGCGAGAGAGATGGGGGAGGGGGGGGCGAACGGAGAGAGAGTGAGAGCAAGAGCCAGACTGATGGAGAGAGACAGACAGAGACAATGGGACAGAGAGAGAGAGAGAGAGAGAGAGAGAGAGAGACAGAGACAGAGACAGAGACAGAGACAGAGAGAGGGAGGGAGGGACGGAGAGAGAGTGAGAGAAAGAGCCAGACTGATGGAGAGAGACAGACAGAGACAATGGGACAGAGAGAGAGAGAGCGAGAG
>NC_134889.1:29352064-29359564 GCF_041734735.1 Babylonia areolata | reverse complement strand
AAACCTAAGCTGAGATATAAATAAAGTGAAGAAAATGAATAATAAACGAGTGGTGGAGGAAGAAGTCAACAGAGATAGAACGAGAAGCATCAACGCTGGGGCACAAGCACAGCAAGACTTAACTTGGCCGACAAACAAAGCGGCGAAGGCCAACCGTCCCACGAAAAAAAAAAGAAAAAAAAAGGCAAGCACGCCATCATGTATTCATATCATGAGCTGGCAAATGAAAGGGCAGCACTCTTTCAGGCACATACACTTACATATATGCATATAGACAGGGTATTACTCATCGTTATAAACCTTTGAATTAGATGCATGCAAACATAATTTATATGGGTATAATTATTTATATGTACACACACAGGGTTTGCCTTGTGGCGCTGGATCCAGGCTTGAGCTTGCCGAGCTTGTGGCCAATCCATTTCCAGAGTTCTTTGGAGAATCTGTTCTTCTCTAGGCTGCTGTCTTGATCGTTTCAGTATCAGTAGCAGTAGCAGTAGCAGTAGCTCAAGGAGGCGTCACTGCGTTCGGACAAAATCCATATTATACGCTACACCACATCTACCAAGCAGATGCCTGGCCAGCAGCGTAACCCAACACGCTTAGTCAGGCCTTAGAGAGAGAGAGAAAAAAAAAGAGAGACAAAAAAAAAGAGGTAAATGAATATATATTTTTTTAAATACATAAAAAAAAGAAAACGAAAGACATAAGATTATAATAAAGATAGCCGAGCAGAGATGCAGAGAAGAGAGATAGACAGAAACAGAGAGAGACAGAGACAGTGAGACAGAGAGAGAGAGAGACAGAGACACAGAGAGAGTGAGAGAAGTGGGGCGAAAGATTTAAGGAGCTAAAAAAAAAAGAAGGGAGGTGAAGAAGAAAGGACAGACCCCCCCCCCCGCCCCCCTCCGAGCCCTCCCCCCTCCAAAAAAAAAAAAAAAAAATCATGGAAGACCACAAAAAAAGATAAAAAAAGGAGAAAACCTGCACAAAAAGAAGGAAATCAAAGTATTCTATTTCCAGTTCTTCATCACATTGCATTGCATGTACAGCCTCATGCCAGACATTGGCAGAAAAGAATGGAAAAAGTAAAGGAAGGTAATCTGGAATCCTGAAATTTTCATCATGACATTGATTCGGCGTCCTTATTCCGAAGTAAAGGTGGGTGGTCTCTAAAGAGGGGAGCGGGAGGGGTGCGGGGGGGGGGGGGGGGAGGGTGACGGTGATTTCAACTAGCCCCTCCCCCTGCCCCTTCACCCCGCCCCACAACTCCACCACTACCTCTCCTCCCCATGAACGTCTGGCAGTACCAATGATTGCCATTCGCTGCTGTTTCAGCACACACACACACACACACACACACACACACACACACTCACGCACACGCACGCACGCACACACACACACACACACACACACACACACACACACACGCATGCGCACGCACGCACGCACACACAGACACACACACGCACACACACACACATACACACACACACGCACGCACGCACACACAGACACACACAGACACACACACACACACACACACACACACACGCATACGCACGCACGCACGCACACACAGACCCACACACACACACACACACACACATACACACACACACACACACACACACACACACACACACACACATACACACACACACACACACACACACACACACACACACACACACACACACACACACACACGCCCCCAGTAACAGTAAGTGGTTCAAGTTCAAATCTTTTGGCACAGAAGATGGGTTCGTCTGCCGAACCTGCTCGTAGAGCTTTCTTTTTTTAACTCACTCATTACGGCCAGTCCTCTCTTCTCCTCTACACAGACCCCTCGGATGTCCAGTGGGTGTCTGAATGACCCAACCTTTAGCTTCCGTCGTCAGAACTGTGGTATTCTTTGTCAACATTCACCTCTTCAGTATAAGAGCCTTCCGCTTGCAATATTTTGATGATGGTAATTGGGGGTGAAACGCTGTTAACGTCGTCTCTTTCGCCGTTCGTATGGAGAGAGTTAATAACTTTGTGAAGCACATATCGTCTTCCTGTCTTTTTTATTATGTAATTTTCATAACTGAGTGAGAGTTGTTGACTTGCATTTGTTTTGTTGTTGTTGCTGTTGTTTTCTTCAAGAAGCTGTAATGTCCTTGATTTCATAAGACAAGTATCTTCATATCATTCGCGACTCATGCAGTAGATGCTAAGACGCAAGCGTGCAGGTACACACACACACACACACACACACACACACACACACACACACACACACACACAGAGGCAGACACTCACACAAAGAGAGAGAGAGAGGGGGGGGGAGAAGGAGAGAGAGAAAGAGAGAGAGAGAGAGAGAGAAATGGAGAGAGGGGGGAGAGGGAGAGAGAGAGGGGGGGGGAGATTGCCCCCTCCTTCCACAACCCTAGGAGGATAAACGAATTATAATAGGGGGGGGGGGGGGGGGGGGGGGGGCGGGGGGACATAATAAAGACACGAACACATCCAGGTAATCGTACACTTGTTCCCCCCATCCTTGCCCCCCTCCCGCCCCCCAGCCCCCCTATCCCCAACCCCTGATGCCGTCTCTAACCTCTGAAACGACCTGAGTGTAACAGTTCCCAAGAGTACCACTACCCTCTGACACTACCCGCCTGACGCACAATCCCCGTTGATGCGGCCTCTGTACTATGTCCTCAAGTGGAGTGATGGCCTAGAGGAAACGCGTCCGCCTGGGAAGCGAGAGAATCTGAGCGCGCTGGTTCGAATCACGGCTCAGTCACCAATATTTTCTCCCCCCCTCCACTCGACCTTGAGTGGTGGTCTGGACGCTAGTCATTCGGATGAGACGATAAACCGAGGTCCCGTGTGCTAGCATGCACTTAGCGCACGTAAAAGAACCCACGGCAACAGAGGGTTGTTCCTGGCAAAATTATGTAGAAAAATCCACTTTGATAGAAAAACGAAATAAAACTGCACGCAGGAAAAAAAAAAAAAGAAAAAAAAAAGAGGGTGTGTGTGTGTATGTGTGTGTGTGTGTGGGGGGGGGTGGCGCTGTAGTGTAGCGACGCGCTCTCCATGGGGAGAGCAGCCCGAATTTCACACGGAGAAATCTGTTGTGATAAAATGAAATACAAATACAAATACAAATGATCTCTGATCTGTGTTCAATACATGGGGGAGAAAGCGTCGGCGCGGTGAATGTGGCTCATCGGTCAGCAGACCATATCTGAAATATAAATGAGAGATAGGAGAGAACAAGAACAAGAACAAGAACTTTTTTTTCCCCATAGACCTCCGGCCCCTAGAAACAAAACGAACAATGTAGAATGCCTATCAAGGACAAACGAAAGCAAGAACAAGCCATGCATGCAATATATAAGACAGACAGAGAGACACTGACACTGACACTGACACTGACACTAGTTTATTGAATAGGCCACAGCCCCTTTCAATGGGGGGTTCACAGTCAACAGATACATTATTATTTACACGAGGGGAAAAAAAATACATTTGTATATTTGGACTGCATTTAAGGTCTGGGATCTAAACTTAAAGGCATAGAAAAGAAACTTCGCAAAAACAAACAAAAAAATACTCTCTTCTGGAACTCTCACAGATTCCAGATTATGAATTTCGTAATTGACAGACAGAGAGAGCGAGCGAGAGATAGAGAGAGAGAGAAAGAGAGAGAGGGAGAGAGAGAGAGAGAGAGAGAGAGAGAGAGAGAGAGAGGCAGACAGACATCAGATAGTCAGACAGACAGAGAGGAATCTTGGCATGTGTAAAAGCCTGGTTGGTTTCAGTTGAAGACTATGTTATTCTGGCTCCAGTTTCACGTTCAGGATACACCATCAATCACTGACTGCACTGGTTGAACAGGAGAGAGAGAGAGAGAGAGAGAGGGAGAGAGAGAGGGAGAGAGAGAGAGAGAGAGAGAGAGAGAGAGAGAGAGAGAGAGAGAGAGAGAGAGAATGTGAGAGAATGTGAGAGAATGTGAGAGTTGATAGAGAGAGAGAGTTGAGAGACAGAGAGGCAGACAGACAGACAGAGACAAAGACAGGGAGACAGACAGACAGATAGAGACAGAGAGAGGAATCCTGACTTGAGTAAAAAGCCTGGCCAGTTTTAGTTGAATACTACATTATTCAAGCGCCGGTTTCACAGTTAGAATACACCATGAATTAGTGCACCAGTTGAACAGGAGAGAGAGAGAGAGAGAGAGAGAGAGAGAGAGAGAGAAAGGCAGACAAACAGACAGGCAGACAAAGACACATGAAACAAACAGACAGAGACACAGATAAGCAGACACATAAGCAGACAGACGGTCATTGAAAATATCCATTGTACTTCCAATAATGGACAGGAGGGAGGGACAGGCCAGAGAGGACAGGGGCAGAAACAAAGACAGCGATCGAAAGGTTTGGTGGGTGATGAGTGTACCGTGGTACACACCCTCCCACTCCCCCGTCACTTAGACTGTTGCGCCCCGTCCTTTTTTTCCTTTCACCGCCACCACGACGATGATGTCGGCCGCAAAGCCCCAACAGTCATTTCATTTGGAGTCCTGTGTGGCCGCCTGCAGGCCAGACTGACTTGATCACGTGCAGACTGTGCTCGCTTTTTGTCAGACTGTGGTCAATAGAAGACTTGCACACCAAATCCCAGTTATCACCAGACGACGATAATCACAGTCAGTCGTGTCCGACTATGACCATCAGAACAGCAGAGAAGGTAACTGCTGTCCCGACTATCTGGGCTAGAATTTGATTATAGCGGAGAGTGTCTTGCCCAAGTTACATCCCCACTCTCTCGGCCAAGAGGGTTTTAGGACAGACGGCGTTGGGATGGTTCCCAAAGGCCAACTAGCCCCTAAGGCTGCAACACTAAGAGCCAGTGCAATTTTGCCTCCTAGTTTGAGAGTCATAGTCCTTCACAAAAGACTAAGCTGTAAATGATTTCCCATTGACTGGAGAAACCATTGATAATACAGCTCTCACTTTGCTGTTAGCCCGGATGTAAACTTATGTCAATCTGTGATATAAGCCGAGTGGGCTTACCAGACGACCACACTTAGCCTAACCATGGGCATTGACAGCCTCTCGTGTTCTGTAGCTTTGGGGATCGGGAGTGAGACTGATCGATGGACCATGTTAAAGAAAGAGTACCTTGAGAATGCTTGATAAGTGCACGGCCTGAAATCATTATTAAATAATTTTATAACAATAATACATCATATACTCATTTATGGAGAAAATCTGATTCCAAGAAACCGCATTTTTGGTTTAAGAACATACTTTTAAATAAAGGAGGGTGGATGGATAGTGGTAAGAGTTCTAGGCAGGACCATCGTTGTGTCAGACAAGGTTCGAGTTTCGACTCTTGGCAGTGTTTCATCTTAAGTGAGAATGGCTGTCCACTCATGGTACACGTCAGAATTTCATCACTTACAATATAGATATCGTGTTTCCACCACTATGTAGAAAATGATGATTAAGGTTTTTTTTTTAAATGTTTGAAGGCGCAAGAAGCAAATGGAAAACAGAAAATAAAATCATTGTGGCCGGTGTTTGGAGATAGCAAAGCTTGTATCACTGGGGATGTAAATGAAAGGTGATGAACAAAAGCGGTTGGCTGTACTGTGCTATGGTCAAGTATTATCATGTAAACGAACGCTTCACTCCCATCTACCTGGATTCGCTGTTGAGTGAAGCAACAACCAAACCCCACCCCCACCAACCCCCCCTCCCAACTGCCGGATTTTTTCTCCCCCCCCCCCCCCCCCCACTCCCCCCTTTTTTTTTTTTTCTTTTTGCTGTTGAGTGAAGCAACAACGAAACCCCACCCCCACCATCCCCCCCTCCCAACGGCCGGATTTTTTTCTTCCCCCCCCCCCTTTTTTTCTGTTGCGTGAAGCGACCAAGTGGTTCCTGCCAGTTCTCAGCACAGTTCATTGATGTCATGTCATGGGACAAATGGGCCAATGCATGATACTGACCCCATGCCGCTGAACGAGCTTTAACCCTTTCACCGCGAGTCAATTTAGAGTACAACATTCCCTTGTGGTATAAACACAGAAAAGACAGTGGCTAAGAATAGCTGGGAATTCCCCCTTGCGATGTATAGAAAATACGGCCTATCCTACCACCGAACATTAAGAGCAGTAGGTTCACGGATAACAGACAAATGAATGGTCACCTTTCAGTGACATGGGTCCTCTACCACGCCTGAGCATAAATGCGAGCTTGACGGTGAAAGGGTTAAGCAGACAGCACAGAGGACGAGGCCTGGCACTGTCTTGAAGGAAGGCAAATGGATGACTGCAGGGCACCATCACCATAGCATTGAACTGTCAGGCTGCCATCGACGACCACTAGTGTGTTGTAGTGTTCTTTGTCATAGCATGTTTCTCTGAGTCGAATTCGGATTGTTCTCCCTGTGGAGCGCGTGTCGCTGTTGTGTAGCGTCACCTCCGGTTTTTCTCCCCTTTGTTTTTCATTTTCATTTTCATTTTCTGCCTGCAAGTGTACATGTTTTCCCATCAAAGTGGATTTTTCTATGGACTATTTCGAGGGACAACCCCTTTGTTGTCACGGGTACTTTTACGTGCGCTAGGTTTAAGCCACACGCGGGACATCGTTTACTATCACATCCGAATGACTCGCGTCCAGACCACCACTCAAGGTCTATGCAGGTGGAGAAAATGATGGCGAATGTGGGATTCAATCCCCGTGTACTCAGATTCTTTCGTTTCCAAGCCTGCATGTTACCACTACGCCACCACTCCACACACACACTAGAGGGACATGAAGCTTCTGTTTATCACCCCAACAGACCATGACCGAGCTTCCACCAGACCAGGTTTTCTATAACTCAGCTTACCGAAACATCGTCTAATCTTTTCCTCTGCAGACAGCAATGTCAAGCGATGAGGTTTATGTTTAGTGTTCTCCAGACCATGGCTGAGCCTCCACCAAACCAGGTTTTCTGTAACTAAGCTTGTCGAAGCATCTTCCCATCTTTTCCTCTGCAGACACCAATGCCCAGCAATGAAGTTTATGTTAAGTGCTCCCCCAGACCATGACCGAACTTTCGGCCAAGCCGGGGCATTATACACTAACCTTATCAAAGCATCATCCCATCCTTTCTTTAGTAGACGTCTACCCGTGTCCAGTCAGCCTGCATGGTCGATAAAAATGAAATCTGGATGAATCACAAGCTAAGAGGCTAAGGGGAAGGACTGAGGTATGCCTGGGGTGTCGCTAAGTTCCCCCTGTCTTATTATTATTATTATCATATTTATATAGCGCTGAATCTTGTGCAGAGACAAATCAAAGAGCTTTCGCACCAGTCATTCACACGCATGCATAACTCTAAAACTGGAGAGAGAGAAAAAAATCTGAAGACAAGGAAGAGGCAGGGAAGGGAGGCTATTTTGGGAAGAGGTGGGTTTTAAGGCCATATTTAAAAGAACTAAGTGTGGAGACCTGT
>NC_134889.1:29334564-29344564 GCF_041734735.1 Babylonia areolata | reverse complement strand
TGTGTGAGTGTATGGCTGTCTCTGTGTATGTCTGTGTGTGAGCGAGCTCGAGATGGTAGAAGAAGTGAAAGAGTTGGATACTCTGGCGACCTGTGACACTTGGCAAATCCATATACGCTACACCACATCTGATGGACAGGTGTCTGACCAGTAGCAAAAATCAAACGCACTTATGTGTGTGTGTGTGTGTGTTTGTGTGTGTGTGTGCGTGTGTGTGTGTGTGTGTGTGTGTGTGTGTGTGTGTGTGTGTGTGTGTGTGTGTGTGTGTGTGTGTGTGTGTGTGTGCCTATAAGTGTAGATTTCTTCCACAAAATTTTACCAGAAGACAACACTCATCTTGTCTTTGGTTATTTTTTTCAGTGCGCCACGTGCGTACTGCACACAGGAACTTGGCTCATCTGAATGACTAGACACTAAGTTCCTTTTTTCCAGTCAACCTTGGGAGAAAGGATGAGACCAGGATTCGAACCCATACCCTTATGGACACTCTAATGGCAGACAAGCATCTTAACTCTTTCCATGCGAACGGCGAAAGAGTTCGACGTTAACAGCGTTTCACCCCAATTACTATCATCAAAATATTGCAAGCGGAAGGCTCTTACACTGAAGAGGTGAATGTTGACAAAGAATACTGACGACGGAAGCTAAAGGTTGGGTCATTCAGACACCCACTGGACATCCGAGGGGTCTGTGTAGAGGAGAAGAGAGGACTGGCCGTTCTGAGTGAGTTAACCAATATGTCACCATCTTGGCAACAAACGAAACAACAACAACAAAGGGAGAAAACAAACAAAGACACACACAAAAAAGAAACAAACGCAAGAAGATAATCCCCAACAATCCCAATTTAATCAAGAACATAAAACAGGCGTGCCAACGCATTCAACAAGGACACTTGTGTCTTGATATTAAATTTGCCTTCCTAACTGTTCTTTGTTGTCCTGAAGTGATGTTTCCCAGGCACACTGGAGCCCCTCTGCTGGAGATTAAAGGCTTGGAACGGTCCATGTTTGCTTCGCACATGTAATAACTGCCTGCATAGTTGGCGCTGTGCGGGTTCAAGAAGTGTATGAGGAAGTCCTGCAGAATCTCAATGTGTGAGTGCGTTGTGTGTGTGTGTGTGTGTGTGTGTGTGTGTGTGTGTGTGTGTGTGTGTGTGTGTGTGTGTGTGTGTGTGTGTGTGTGTGTGTGTGTGTGTGTGTGTGTGTGTGTGTGTGTGTGTGTGTGTGTGTAAGTGAAATCGATGTTTATATATTCGCAGACATTTCTTTTACCCCACTTAATAAAACTCTGTTGACACTCGTAATTATTGAATCGGACAACACGAAATACAATCTCTTCTGTAATGAAAAGTACTTTACAAAAAACTATTCAATCTATGAAAAAAGAGAAAATATTATTTTAGAAAATCAGGGAGGTTGGGGGGGTTAGATTACGTAATGGTGATAGGGAGCTAAGGGAATATATGAACCTTTCAAAGACAGCAACTAGAGGCCGTTTAATTTTCCTTGAGAGAGGAGAGAGCCATTAGCTGTGCGTGATATGACTGCCATTTTCATCTCCACAGGAACAGCTAGATGTCTCAGCAATGCAAGTAAACCATTCCCCATTGTAAGCGATCTATTGACACCATTGATTACCCTTAGTTCTGTTCGTATTCTTGCATCGAGAGTGCAGGAAAAGAGAGGACTATGAAGAGAGATGGTTGAAGAGAGATAAAGAAAAGAGGTGGTGGGTGGGAGGAGGTGGGGGCAGACTAGAAAACAGAGGGTGAGATTAATTGAAGTAGACAGACAGATAGATAGGTAAATAGAGAGATAGATGGAGAGATAGAGAGACAGACAGAGAGAGAGATGATGATAATGATGATGATGATGACAGTGTTTTAAGGGAGAGGTACAAGGCATTTTGACTTCGATGAGAGAGTGAGAGAGAGAAAGAGATAGATAGATAGACAGACAGACAGAAACGCAGACAGATACATACATACATACACAAATACATACATACATAGAAACAGACAGAGTGACACATAAACAGAGAGTCAGAGACAGAGAGACAGACACAGACACAGACACGGACACGGACACGGATACGGAGAGGGACATACATAGACAGACAAAGACAGAGACAGAGACACAAGAGACACACACAGAGGGAGAATCAATATGCCTGCCTCCTAGGTTGTCATACAAGTACAATATCATTCCAGACTTTGAATCATGTTGTTCAGATATTAAGCCCTGGACCGTCTGTTGTCATCATAAATTCCGTAGCAACAAGGCTGAGGACGGGAAAAATGGTAACGCCTTTCTCAGGTCTCTCTGTCCGTTTGTCCATGCATCCGTCCGTGGACATGTAATTTCTTTGCATGCAGGAGAGAAATGGCATCTCTTCTGGCCCTTTTAAGAGCAAAATCCCTTTAAGGATTTCAGCCTGACTCTGATGGCAGCAAAACGCCGAACCAAACGTTTTAAGGTGAAGCATTACTGGAGAAATAACAAGCCATTTTCTGATTAAGGAAAACGAAAATAAGAAAAAGAAGAATCACGCTCATCCCCCCTCGCCCCCACCCCCCACCCCCCACGCCCCCCCAACCACACACACACTCCCTCCCCCTCCCCCACACACATGCACATGCAGACACACACACACACACACACACACACACACACACACACACACAGACTTTCTATACATCCATCCTGCACAGCACACAGATCCAGATCCGGAGAGGAGATGTCTTGCAGTGCTCAAAGCGGTGTGTGAGGCTGTTGCAGAATCGGATCAAAATCTTGACCACGTGATTGATCCGCCAAAGAAACACTTCCCAGGACGCGCATTTCACGACACGACACTCAGCATTACAGCGGGCAAGGAGTGCTGGAGCCAGAGGTTTATGACTCTGGTCAGAACTGCTGAAGATGAGCTGCAACTGAGTGGAAGGCATCCAGGAAATGCGCATTCACTGTAAACTACACTGGGCGTCTTTGGGGAGTGTGTGTGTGTGTGTGTGTGTGGTGGGGGGGGAGGGGTGGAAGGGGGGGGGGGGCGTGGGGGTAGATATTGGGCCAACGTCGGCTACGCATGCGTGAGAAAATGAATGAAGGAGAGAGACAGACAGACAGACAGACAGGCAGGCAGACACAGAGACGCAGAGGACGGTGCACAGATAAATAAAACAGAGAGAGAGAGAGAGAGAGAGAGAGAGAGAGAGAGAGAGAGAGGGTGGGGGGGACAGACAGACAGACAGACCGACACATAGAGAGAAAGGGGCACAGAGAGAGGTAGAGAGAAATAGAGATAAAGAGAGGCAGAGACAGACATGCAGACAGATATATAGATATACAGACAGGTAGACAGACAGAATGCGAATGCGAATGTGAATGCGAATGCGAAATGTTTTATGCAGTTTAGGCCTAGGCCCCTTACTGAAGGGGGCAATCATACAACAGTAACACAAGCGCCTCTTATAATTGGAGGGGGGAAAAAACCCCAGAAAAACGAAAACAAAACAAATAATAAAGACACAGGAGACAGAGAGAAAGGGAGAGAGAGAGAGAGAGAGGGAGAGAGAGAGAGAGAGAGAGAGAGAGAGAGAGAGAGAGAGAGTGAGGAAAAGAGAGAGGGGGAAGAGAGAAAAAAGACACAGAGAGAGAGACAGTGAGAGACACAGTGAGACAGATAGAGGGAGAATGAGAGAGAGAGAGGGGGAGAGATTGAGAGACAGAGAGGAAGGGAAAGAGAGAAAGAGAGTGAGGAAAAGAGATAGGGGAAGAGAGAAAAAAGACAGAGAGAGACAGTGAGAGAGAGAAAGAGAGAGACAGAGAGAAAGACAATGAGAGAGAGACACACAATGAGACAGAGAGAGAGGGAGAATGAGAGAGAGAGGAGGAAGGGAGGGAGAGATTGAGAGATAGAGAGGGAGGGAAAGAGAGGGAGGAAAAGAGAGAGGGGGAAGAGAGAGAGAGACGGAGAAAGACAGAGAGACAGTGAGAGAGAGAGAAAGAGAGAGATGGGGGGAGGGGAGCGAGATTGAGAGAAAGAGAGGGAGGGAAAGAGAGAGGGGGAGATAGAGAGAGAGAGAAAGACAGAGAGAGGCAGAGAGACAGTGAGAGAGAGAGAGAAAGAGAGAGAGACAGAGAGACAGACAATGAGAGAGAGGCAGAGAGAGAGAGAGAGAGAGAATGAGAGAGGGGGGAGAGAGAGAGACAGAGACAGAGAACGAATGATTTGTGGTCAGACTCATTTTTGCCCATTAACAAGGAGGCAGCGTGCGGTAAGGGACTGTACTTGTCAGAAACATAACGAAACATGAGCACTGTACACTGCACTCTGTACACATCATCATGACATAGAATCCACCTCATGCCATTAATCATAATCATGTCATACAAAGTCTTGTCTAATCAAATGTATGTTTTGAAACAGGTCGACACGAATAAAAAAAAAAAAAAAAAAAAAAATCACAGCGAAATTAATCATGATATATCCAGATTAGGATTTACATTTCTAACACTGAGAGAGACAGAGGCAGAGACAGACAGAGAGACAGAGACAAACAGGGAGACAGAGGCAGACAGAGAGACAGAGACAGAGAGACAGAGACAGACAGGGAGACAGAGACAGACAGGGAGACAGAGACAGAGAGACAGAGACAGAGAGACAGAGATAGAGACAGACAGAGAGACAGAGACAGACAGAGAGACAGAGACAGACAGGGAGACAGAGACAGACAGGGAGACAGAGACGGACAGAGAGACAGAGACAGAGAAACAGAGACAGACAAGGAGACAGAGACAGACAGAGAGACAGAGACAGACAGAGACAGACAAGGAGACAGAGACAGACAGAGAGACAAAGATAAAGAGACAGAGACAGACAGACAGGCAGAGACGGACAAAGAACTGGACACTGGAATCATTAATTTTATTGTCATTGCCGAGGAAGTCCTTTTGACATGGGGGCCAACAACATGAACATAATATAATAATCTAACGTCAACATAAAAACGAAGCAAGATTATAGCTGCTCTCTCAACCACGCCGTCAATATTCAAAATCATGAAAATATATTTATTATCGGAAACCCTTTCTGCCAAATGCTGACAAAAAACTCAAAGAAATGAAACTAGAGAGAAAGAGACAGAGACGGAGAGACAGAGAAATAGAGAGACAGACAGAGAGACAAAGATACAGAGATGGATACAGAGACAGAGACACAGACACAAGGCGTGACCAGGCAGACATACAGACATACAGACAGACAGTTGGGTTGAAACAAATAGATTCCAACTTAGAGAAAAGATACATATAAAAGGACACAAAGGGATCATTAAAAAGATCTTATTTCTCCTCCAAGAGGGAGACATTTCAAATCTTGATTCAACCAATGACTTTTCATGACTGTGCCTCGGAGACCACTTAATGTGAGATGTCAGACGTGGTCATTATTCTGCCCCCGAAACTCCAGCAGCAATAGAAATCGGGATTTCCCCCAGAGGGCCAAACTTCAAAAGATGACCCAAAGATGATTCTCTTTAGTGGTGAACGTTCCAAATCCAGAACGGAATCAAGACGAGAAGACTGATCTCATCAATGATATGATGATTCCCGATTCCTGTCTGTCAGTCCTTAACTTAGAAACCAGACGTGGTGTCAGGGTCGCCAGTCTCTGATAGAAACCAAACGTAGTGTCAGGGTTGCCAGTCTCTGACAGAAACCAGACGTAGTATCAGGGTTGCCAGTCTCTGACAGAAACCAGAGATAGTGTCAGGGTTGCCAGTCTCTGATAGAAACCAGACGTAGTGTCAGGGTAGCCAGTCTCTGACAGAAACCAGAGATAGTGTCAGGGTCGCCAGTCTCTGACAGAAACCAGAGATAGTGTCAGGGTAGCCAGTCTCTGACAGAAACCAGAGATAGTGTCAGGGTAACCAGTCTCTGACAGAAACCAAACGTAGTGTCAGGGTTGCCAGTCTCTGATAGAAACCAGAGATAGTGTCAGGGTAGCCAGTCTCTGATAGAAACCAGACGTAGTGTCAGGGTTGCCAGTCTCTGATAGAAACCAGACGTAGTGTCAGGGTTGCCAGTCTCTGATAGAAACCAGAGATAGTGTCAGGGTAGCCAGTCTCTGATAGAAACCAGACGTAGTGTCAGGGTTGCCAGTCTCTGATAGAAACCAGACGTAGTGTCAGGATCGCCAGTCTCTGATAGAAACTAGACGTAGTGTCAGGGTTGCCAGTCTCTGATAGAAACCAGAGATAGTGTCAGGGTCGCCAGTCTCTGATAGAAACCAGAGATAGTGTCAGGGTTGCCAGTCTCTGATAGAAACCAGAGATAGTGTCAGGGTTGCCAGTCTCTGATAGAAACCAGACGTAGTGTCAGGGTCGCCAGTCTCTGATAGAAACCAGACGTAGTGTCAGGGTTGCCAGTCTCTGACAGAAACCAGAGATAGTGTCAGGGTTGCCAGTCTCTGATAGAAACCAGAGATAGTGTCAGGGTTGCCAGTCTCTGATAGAAACCAGAGATAGTGTCAGGGTTGCCATTCTCTGATAGAAACCAGAGGTAGTGTCAGGGTTGCCAGTCTCTGATAGAAACCAGAGATAGTGTCAGGGTTGCCAGTCTCTGATAGAAACCAGAGATAGTGTCAGGGTTGCCAGTCTCTGATAGAAACCAGAGATAGTGTCAGGGTCGCCAGTCTCTGACAGAAACCAGAGATAGTGTCAGGGTCGCCAGTCTCTGACAGAAACCAGACGTAGTGTCAGGGTAGCCAGTCTCTGATAGAAACCAGAGATAGTGTCAGGGTCGCCAGTCTCTGATAGAAACCAGAGATAGTGTCAGGGTAGCCAGTCTCTGATAGAAACCAGAGATAGTGTCAGGGTTGCCAGTCTCTGATAGAAACCAGAGATAGTGTCAGGGTTGCCAGTCTCTGATAGAAACCAGAGATAGTGTCAGGGTTGCCAGTCTCTGATAGAAACCAGAGATAGTGTCAGGGTTGCCAGTCTCTGATAGAAACCAGAGATAGTGTCAGGGTTGCCAGTCTCTGATAGAAACCAGAGATAGTGTCAGGGTTGCCAGTCTCTGATAGAAACCAGAGATAGTCAGGGTCGCCAGTCTCTGACAGAAACCAGAGATAGTGTCAGGGTTGCCAGTCTCTGACAGAAACCAGAGATAGTGTCAGGGTCGCCAGTCTCTGATAGAAACCAGAGATAGTGTCAGGGTCGCCAGTCTCTGATAGAAACCAGACGTAGTGTCAGGGTCGCCAGTCTCTGATCATAAGCTGTCAATATACAATGCAGCTGAATAGGAAAATGAACAATCACGTTAAAAATGTGTCGGTTATGTTTGATTACTTGGAAGATCTAGGATTTTTTTTTTTAAACAGCTGGTCTATACAGCATTGTTCTTTCAAATATCACTAATTATTGAAGTGAATTCAGGCCAGTTGCGTCTGCCATCAACAAACAAACAAAAAAACAAACAAATAAACAAAAAACCGGGACACAAAATACAAAGAAGTACATCGATCTCCAAAACCCCAGTCAGTGTGGAAAAGAATCGCAGACTAAAAGAAAATCCCTCTAAAGTCGAAAATGACAAATGAAAACGAGTCAGACTAATCCATGCAATAAAACGACGCCATTCAGTTTAGATGTACCTAAGAGTTAACAAAAAAAGCGGAACATGTGAGATCAACTGGTGCTATGGAATTTCAATAACTGTGCATTATACAAAACAAAACCAAATAAAATCGTATGAAAAGATAAAACCGGAGACGGAAGTCTTAGTGCATGCACTGCGAAGCTGTTTCCCAATCAAGGGGCAGCTTACCTTCAGTGATTCATGGACAACAGCAAACTGTACTGGGATACATATGTTTACATTTGGGCCAACAGCAAAGTGAGAGCTGTATTATCAATGGTTTCTCCAGTCAATGGGAAATCATTTACAGCTTAGTCTTTTGTGAAGGACTATCACTCTCAAACTAGGAGGCAAAATTGCACTGGTTCTTAGTGTTGCAGCCTTGTGGGCTAGTTGGCCTTTGGGAACCATCCCAACGCCGACTGTCCTAAAACCCTCTTGGCCGAGAGAGTGGGGATGTAACTTGGGCAAGACACTCTCCACTATAATCAAATTCTAGCCCAAATAGTCGGAACAGCAGTTGCCTCCTCTGCTGTTCTGTCGGACACGACTGGCTATCATAAAAACTGGGATACAACATGAACACGTCTGAGACAACAGAGAATATAGCAATGATGCTCACCTCATCCCACAGCCCAGCCCTCCGTACCTCCTCCACCCGCTGCATTTGTTCCGGCCCTTATCCTACACCAAACCTGTGTGTGTGTGTGTGTGTGTGTGTGTGTGTGTGTGTGTGTGTGTGTGTGTGTGTGTGTGTGTGTGTGTTTGTGTGTGTGTGTGTTTGTGTGTGTGTGTGTGTGTGTGTGTGAGTGTGTGTGTGTGTGTGTGTGTGTGTGTGTGTGTGTGTGTGTGTGTTTGTGTGTGTGTGTGTGTGTGTGTATGTGTGTGTTTCTCTCTCTCTCTCTCTTTTCTCTCTCTCTCTCTGTCTCTGTCTGTCTGTCTATCTGTCTGTCTGTCTCTCTCTCTCTCTCCCCCTCTCTCTCTGTCTGTCTCTCTCTGTGAGAAGCAAAGATCAGAAATGGATTTCAGTTCCGCCACAGTGGTTGGTGAAAAGCGGCGGGAAAAACAAACAAACAAAAAACAAAAAAGCCAACAACAAACAAACAAACAAACAAAACAAAAAAAACCAACCCTGAAGTTAAATGACCCAAACCACTCCATTTATACTCATGTGATATTCATTTGTGTCTGTGGCAGGCAGATTATGTTATCCCTGTCTGTAAAAAAAACAACCTCCCCCCAAAAAAACACCGGCTTCCATAACCTGAGAGTAGAACTGCATGTATATCAAAATAATTTGCCATGTAGATCACTGTTAAAGCACACACGTCAGATTAACGCGCAATATCTTCTCTGGAGCATCACATCAAAAACTGTATTTGCATTGCTATCTTCTTCAGTTAAGATACTGTTGCCAAGTTTGTATTTTTGTTCTTTTTTCTTCTTCTTCTTCTTTGTCTTCGTCTTCTTTCTTCTTCTTCTTTTTCTTCTTCTTCTTCTTCTTCCTCTTCTTCTTTCTTCTTCTTTCTTTCTTCTTCTTCTTCTTCTTCTTCTTCTTCTTCCTCTTCGTCTTCTTCTTCTTCTTTTTCTTCTTCTTCTTCTTCTTCTTCTTCTTCTTCTTCTTCTTCGTCCTCTTCTTTCTTCTTCTTTCTTTCTTTTTTTTTTCTTTTTTTTTTGTCAGTCAATATTTTGACAAACTTTAAAACATATACATCGCTGCTGCAAGATTTGGACCTCAAAGCTTCTAAACTGATATTAAATATGAGCATTTCAAATCTCTTGTTCAAAACTCTCCTTGGGGCTTTTTCACCAATACACGCTAGACTACAAAATCGTTTTAACACTGTAGAGTATCATCCCTATTCCTCTGGTGACTTCTTTCCATCCTTCGCATCATCTTCTTTCTGTTCATCTGTGTACACTCCAACAAAACGAGTTTTGCTTTTCGTCTGATCTTAAAATAGACCTACTTTACGTTGCACACGTAAGAAAACGAACCAGAGAAAAACAAAGAAACAAACAAACAACAAGAAAACCTCAAGGAGAAAGTTTCTTTTCCTTGGCAGCTCCTATGGCCTGACATTTCCCACCAGGTCAAATTTGTTGTGAAAACGTTCGTTCTGACCTTTAAGACGGCTCTCATGACTTACTTGTTTCGCAAACAGTGTCACTTCTCCAACATGTTCTGTTGTTTTTGTGTGTTTTTGTTTAACTTGTTGCAATATCAGCTAGCTCTTTGATATGAGCCTCTTGTGATCATGTTTCCATTTTATGTGTCGGGCTGGCCTTGATGTTCCAGAGTGTGTGTGTGTGTGTGCTGGGGGTTGGGGGTGGGGGATCAAGGTGTGTGTGTGGTGTGT
>NC_134889.1:29297064-29319564 GCF_041734735.1 Babylonia areolata | reverse complement strand
CGCCGATTATACACACCTATCACTCGTTTAATACATATATATCGCCGATTATATACACCTATCACTCGTTTAATACATACATATCAGGTCAGGTCAGGTCATTAGATCTGCTACTGGTAACCTGTAATCCAGTACAACCTGTTCAGGGTCGGGTTGCCGACGACTAAACCGGCACTCCCACCACTCCCTTCTGGGACTGGTGAGGCGGGTGGCTAGACACCCTTATGGAGATCCATAAAAGGGCGTCGGCTCAGGAGAGCCACCGACGGCCATCTAGCTCCACCGTGCTGTGTGCATGCCACACGCAGTTGGCCCCCGGGGTGTGTCTACCCATGCATGCGAAGTCTGGATCCGGCAGAATCTGCGGAAGAAACCTATCGGTTCAACGGAGAGGAAGGCGGTTACAGCAACGCACTGTGGAGTGCAGAGAGCAAGATGAGACACCGAAAGGATATCTTGGTCATCCACTGCATCCGTGCTCATCCTCCAGTCGTCTCGACTTAGTCTTGCCACTGGAAATTGGTGGACCCGGACGAGAGAGTGAGGTCGACGTTGCGCAACTCCTCTTCACTTTAAACAAACTCATCGCGCAAGTCATCAGTCATCCAAAATGACCTTTCATCCTTCATCATTTCATCACCCCCAAGTCCTGTGGCGACAGGCGAGCGACGAAACGACAGGTGTGGGTACACTGGCAGTCGCAGCCGCAGACCTGCACGCAGGCGGCTCAGGCCATAGGGTCGTTCTTCGTCGACAGGAGCAGCGATGGAGCTCGGCAGCCGTCTGAGCGTCTGAGCAGCCCTCTTTAGGAATGCACTGCTCACCTCCCTAGCATGAGGAAGGGGCTAGAAAAGGTGCCCTAAAAATTGCCTGCTCCATATCACCCTGGCCAGCATACCGCGGCTGGCGGGGACCCTACATCAGCGGTCGAAACAAAGAGAAAGAAAAGAAAAAAACAAGGATCGTTCCTCTCACCATTGGTGCTTGGAACATAAGGACTCTCCTGGACAGAGATAACGCAGACAGACCCCAAAGGAGAACAGCACTAGTTGCATCCGAACTCGCCAGATACAATATCGACATCGCAGCCTTGAGTGAGACTCGGCTTGCAGGCGAAGGCGAGCTCTGTGAACGGGGATCTGGTTACACCTTCTTCTGGAGTGGACGAGGAAGCGAAGAGCGACGTGAGGCTGGTGTTGGTTTTGCAGTAAAAACAGCACTTGTCAGCAAGCTAGCTGGAATCCCAAAGGGAGTCAATGATAGGCTTATGACCATGAAACTCCCACTGGCATCTGGCCAGAAGCACCTCACCATTGTCAGTGCCTACGCCCCAACCATGACCAACCCGGATGAAGTGAAGGCGAAGTTCTACGAGGACCTTCACTCTGTCATTGCTGCCATCCCTAAAGCAGACAAGCTCATCATTCTTGGGGACTTCAATGCTAGAGTTGGCTCTGACTACATCTCCTGGGATGGAGTGATTGGAAAGCATGGTGTGGGCCACTGCAACCCAAATGGATTGCTTTTGCTTCAGACATGTGCAGAGCACGAACTGCTGATAACCAACACAGTTTTCTGCCTCCCTACCCGTAACAGGACGTCATGGATGCACCCTCGCTCAAAGCATTGGCATCTCATCGATTATGTCATCGTCAGGAAAAGGGATAGGCAAGATGTACGTGTAACAAAGACCATGTGCGGCGCCGAGTGTTGGACAGACCATCGCCTTGTAGTCTCGAAGCTGAATATTCGAATCCAGCCAAAGAGACGCCCCCAAGGCCAGAAGGCTCCAAAACGGCTCAACATCGCTAAGCTGAAAAACATCACCATCAAACAGTCCTTTGTGGAGCTGCTGGAAGATCGTCTGGAATCCGCCTCTCTGAACAACCAGAATGTGGAGTCTGACTGGAGGACCCTGCGTGAGCTGATCTATAGTACAGCTTCAGAGACCCTGGGACCCATGATCAGAAAGCACAAAGACTGGTTTGATGAAAACTGTGATGAAATCAAGCAGCTTCTGGATGAGAAACGCCGTCTGCATCAAGCCCACCTGAGCAACCCAAAGTCCACATCAAAAAAGGATGCGTACAATGCCATCCGCAGGACTGTTCAGCAAAAGTTACGCCAGATGCAGGATAAGTGGCTGAGTGACAAAGCTGATGAGATCCAGGGATATGCTGACAGGCACGATATGAAGAGGTTCTATGATGCCTTAAAAGAAGTCTACGGCCCCACATCCTCAGGATCATCCCCCCTCCTCAGTGCAGATGGGAATACCTTGATCACCGAGAAGGAGAACATTCTCGAACGATGGGCTGAGCACTTCAACAGTGTCTTAAATCGCCCTTCCTCCATAAATGATAAAGCCATAGACCGTCTCCCACAAGTCCCCACCAACGAAGCACTGGACGATCCGCCAACACTTCTTGAGACCCAGAAAGCAATCCGTCTGCTATCCAGTGGCAAAGCACCTGGCTCAGACTCCATACCAGCAGAGGTCTACAAGGATGGAGGCACTGTGCTGACTGAGAAGCTTCATCAGCTGTACTCACTCATGTGGAAAGAAGAGACGATCCCCCAGGATTTCAAAGATGCATCTATCATTCACTTGTACAAGCGAAAGGGGAACCGGCAAGCCTGTGATAACCATCGGGGCATTTCCCTGCTCTCCATCGCAGGCAAGATACTTGCCAGGATCCTACTAAACCGCCTCACAGCACACCTTGACCAAGGTCATTTGCCTGAGAGCCAATGTGGATTCCGGAAAGAGCGCGGAACCACCGACATGGTGTTTGCTGCAAGGCAGCTGCAAGAGAAATGTCAGGAGCAAAATGCTGATCTGTTCTCCACCTATGTCGACCTCACTAAGGCCTTTGACACCGTGAGTAGAGAGGGACTGTGGAAGATCATGGCCAAGTACGGATGCCCTCGGAAATTTATTTCCTTGGTCAGCCAATTCCATGAAGGCATGCAGGCTCGAGTCCAGGACAATGGTGAAACATCTGCTCCTTTTCCTGTCACAAATGGTGTCAAGCAAGGCTGCGTCCTGGCTCCAACGCTGTTCAGCCTCATGTTCTCTGCAATGCTTACTGATGCCTTCAGAGATGGCGATGTTGGAATTGGCCTAAAGTACCGAACAGATGGCAAGCTGTTTAACCTCAGAAGGCTTCAAGCAAAAACGAAGGTCATGACAGACATCATCAGAGACTTTTTGTTTGCTGATGACTGTGCCCTCAACGCTGGATCTGAAGCTGACATGCAACTCAGCGTCAACAAGTTTGCCACTGCCAGCAGGAACTTCGGCCTTACCATCAGCACGAGGAAAACTGAAGTTCTCCATCAGCCAGCCCCAGGGAAACCCTACGTTGAGCCCAACATCACAGTCAACGGTCAGAGACTCAGTGCGGTGGAGCGGTTCACATACCTTGGCAGCACACTGTCACGAAATGCGACCATCGACGATGAAGTGAATGTCAGGATTGCAAGAGCAAGTGCAACTTTTGGTAGACTCAATGCAAATGTCTGGAACAGAAGAGGCATTAGTCTTGAGACCAAGCTAAAGGTCTACAGAGCAGTAGTTCTCCCCACACTACTGTACGGCTGCGAAACTTGGACAGTGTACCAACGACATGCCAAGAAGCTGAACCACTTCCACACAACATGCCTCAGGAAGCTACTGAACATCAAGTGGCAAGACAGGACCCCAGACACAGAGGTGCTCGCAAAAGCCACCCTTCCCAGCATCTTCACCATCCTGATGCAGTCCCAGCTTCGCTGGGCTGGACACGTGGCGCGCATGCCAGACCATCGGCTGCCCAAAAGGCTCTTCTATGGCGAGCTGCAACAAGGGAAGAGATCACACGGAGGTCAGAAGAAGCGCTTCAGAGATACTCTGAAGGTCTCTCTGAAAGCGTTTGATATCAACCCTGACTCCTGGGAGGAATCTGCAGTGGACCGTAACAAATGGCGCGCTGCTGTGCACAAAGGCGCCAAGTTGTGCGAGGCCAGCAGGACTGCTGCAGCTGTTCAGAAGAGGCAGGCCAGAAAGTCACGGGCAAACAAGCTCCCTGACAATGATATGCCTGTCTTTGTCTGCCCCAACTGTCAGCGAACATTTCGTGCGCAGATTGGACTATACAGCCATCTGCGCACTCACAGATAGACTCATGAGCATCCTTCCCCCCACCCCACCACCACCCTCTCCCCATCCCCCATCTGGATGACAACGATGGTCATCATCGATCTCGATGGACACACCACCACCACATATCGCTGCATATAATTTCTACGGGCATGAGTTGAATAAAGAAAAATAACGAAAACAAAAGAAAAGGACAACACTGGTTGTTTAAACATGCAATAAGGTATGAATGATATACTCTATGACGCTTAATATAATTATACATTACATGCAAACATCAGTGGATGAAAATACGTGTATACAGGTGTTGATATGTTTGTGTGCATGTCTATAAATTTATATGCTTGTAACAATGTGTGTATGTGTGTACGTATGTGTGCATGTATGTGGGTTTATATATATATTTGTATGGATATCAAATGATATACTCAGTATAAGGAAACAGTGATGTTTATCCTTTTTGTTGCTTTTTTTTCTGGTCGTATGTCACTTATTTCTGTTTTTGATGTTGAAAATGAAATTTAAAAAGGTTCATTAAAAAAAAAGAATACAGGCAAACAAACAAACAAACAAACAACACAAGGCAAAAAGAATCACTACGCACAGTTTGCACTGGTGATATATTTTGTACGATCATGTACTTTGCAAACACTGTACGACACTTATGCACATTCTCACGTGTGTGTGTGTGTGTGTGTGTGTGTGTGCGTGCGTGTGTGCGTGCGTGCGTGCGTGCGTGTGTGTGTGTGTGTGTGTGTGTGTGTGTGTGTGTGTGTGTGTGTGTGTGTGTGTGTGTGCGCGCGCGTCAATGCAATACCCTTGTGCACAAATGTATGTGTACGCATGTAAATGAGTTACGTTCTTATACGTTCCCTTTTAAAATGTGTCAGATGTTCATGACTTCAAAAAGATAACTACCTTGACCTAACACCCTCCTAACCACAAACGTAAAACAACGTCTGCTGTTTCTCCACTATATGTATGACAGTCAGTCGTGTCCGACTATGACCATCAGAACAGCAGAGGAGGTAGCTGCTGTCTCAACTATCTGGGCTTGAACGTGATTACAGCGGAGAGTCAGTGTTTTCCCAAAGTAACATCCCCCACTCTCCCGACCAAGAGGGTTTCAGGACAGCCAGCGTTGGGGATGATTCCCAAAGGCCATACTAGCCCCCAAGGCTGCAGCTCTAAGAGCCAGTGCAATCTTGCCTCCTAGTTTTAGAGTCATAGTTCTTCACAATCAGGCGAAGGATCAGGCGGAGGAGGAAACCTTTCCCAATGGCTGTGAAGGCGGAAGAGGACGCGGTAGAAGAGAGAGTGGGGAAGGGACTGCACAACTCCTCTTCCCTATAAAAAAAAAAAGAAAGAAAAAAAAAGTCACCTGTGCTGGTGAGGCAACACTTCTGGAGATGTTTTCCCTTGCAACACCTGTGGGAAGTGTTGCGCATCCAGAGTCGGCCTCTTCTCCCATATGAGGACACACACCGACAGATAAGCCTGCCTGCCTACTCATCCGTCGGACCGACGGGAGACTCCATCAGCATCTTCACAAAAGACTGAGCTGTAAATGACTTCCCATTGCAATGGAGAAACCATTGATGATACAGCTCTCACTTTGCTGTTGGCCCAGCTGTCTCCACGACACACGCCCAGCAAACGAACCCACAGCCAACTAACCAGCCGGCTAGACAGCCAAGCAGCCAGCCACTCTATCAGCCAGCCAGTCACATCAACGAAGCGAGCAACAACAACAACAACAACAACAACAACACATCAAAAGTATTAGCAGGGTAGATATATTAAATTTTGTCATCCCTGGAACGCATCAACATCAATCACAGCTTGGTCAGAAACTACAGGTAATGCACAGCCTGAAACATAAAAGGCTTTAAAAACATGCTGCATACAGTTCCACGAAATAGCGAGCGCATGAAAGGGGGAACAAAGGTTGGCCTGCAAAGCTGAAGCGAAACCGGCACTTCCAAATTCAGAGGTGTGGACAGACATTGTCCCGTGCACAAAATGGGGATGGCGCCACGCGCAGAAACGATTCGTGATTGATATAATAATTATCACCCTCTCATTAGCATGTCTGACAACGAAACTCCGTTCACAGAGAGCAGGCACTTTGTGATCAAACAGTCTGGTCCTGGTGATGACGAACTGATTCATGAGAGTGCATCTTTCTACACTTCAAAACAGATCCAGTCTGTTTTTATACCCTGGCCTTCTTCCAACTATATATGTATATATGCGTGTGTGTGTGTGTGTGTGTGTGTGTGTGTGTGTGTGTGTGTGTGTGTGTGTGTGTGTGAACCATTGTGGATGGGTGTGCATTTGTTTGTGTGTATGTTTACGTGTACAAGTGAATGAGAGAGACAGTGAAAGAAATAGAAGCAGACAGACAGACAGACAGACAGACAGAGACAGACGCGCGCACACACACAAACACACACACACACAAACACACAGAGAGAGAGAGAGAGAGAGAGAGAGAGAGAGAGAGAGAGAGATACTGACACACATACAGAGAGAAAGGCATACAGGCAGACACACAGCTGAAAAGAGGAAAAAAAAGGAGACAGACAGAAATGATGCCCAACAGAGACATGGAGACACGCTGTATTGTCCAGGATCCTGTTCTTCTAGTCCCGAAATCCTCACAGCTCTCAAGATCGGTTGTCCATCTCCTGCAGAAAGCTTCTTCACACCACACCACCACCACCACTACCACCACAACCACAAGGCACGCAGAGACGCAATGCGAACTGACGAAAACCCTTCTCCAAAGATCCAGACTCAAGACTTCACAATGTATTTGTATTGCTTTTTGTCACAACATATTTCTCTGTGTGAAATTCGGGCTGTTCTCTCCAGGGGGAGCGCGTCGCTACACTACAGCGCCACCCATTTTTGTGTATATTTCCTGCGTGCAGTTTTATTTGTTTTTCCTATCGAAGTGGATTTTCTACAGAATTTTGCCAGGAACAACCCTTTTGTTGCCGTGGGTTCCTTTACGTGCGCTAAGGGCATGCTGCTCACGGGACCTCGGTTCATCGTCTCATCCGAATGACTAGCGTCCAGACCACCACTCAAGGTCTAGTGGAGGGGGAGAAAATATCGGCGGCTGAGCCGTGATTCGAACCAGCGCGCTCAGATTCTCTCGCTTCCTATGCGGACGCGTTACCCCTAGGCCATCACTCCACTCCAAACACCCCATGGGTCCTGTCCAAGTAGTCCCTTTTTCTCCCTTGCTTATTTATGCTTCTGTCTATGAATCTCTTGCATTATTTTTGATGTTGTGATTGTGAAGGTGGTGCCAATTTAGTTGGAACTTTCTATGCATGTCAGTGTATGAAAAACAACAACAACAACTGTCAAACTGGACACATACAATTAATGGAGATGGGTAAACACACTGCTTGATGTTGAGATTTATTTTTAAGGGCTATTTAGAAATACAGAAAAAATATAATGCATGTTGCCTTTTCTTACTGCAATAATTCTGGTACATATACTTATAAATATATATATATATATATATATATATATATATATATATATATATATATATATATATAAGAATGAGGAGAAGAACGGTTAAAAAGTGTTCGATCCCAGTGAGGAATAATTTTTCTTTCCTTTTCGTTTTTCTGTTTTACTTCTTCGTATCTGAGAGCTGCCCTCGGGGACACAGTGAGAGAAGGAAATGTTATTCTGCTACGCCGTAAGCATGTCAAGGAAGTGGAAGCAAACGCAATGGCCCACTAATCAAATGCAGCGTTTCTCGTCAGTGCTAGGAGCATGGGTGGACCCATGGGTTGGGAAAAAAAAAACACGTGCAGAAGCCACTCACACACACAGTGCGCTCGTGCACCAATGTCCAGAGATAGAAGAGTGAGGAGAGGTTGGAGGGAGGGCGGGAGTGTGTGTGTGTGTGGGGGGGGGGGGGGGGGGGGGGGGGGGGGGGGTTAAAGGTGGGGAGGGGAGGGGGGTGAATATCTCTGACCCACACACCCAGTCCTGTTAGCAGTTCCATTAATGTTTGAAAAGCGTGGGTTTTTTTTTTTGTTCTCAACACTGCTGAGAGGGGAAGCTGGCAGCTTTTCTGACGCTGGTTGTGTGACATGGAATGCACACTCGGTCCTGATGTTTCCACCCACTCTTGTTTTAATTATCTATCTATCTTATGGCAAGGCTGTATCAACTTATGTGTTCTATGGAAAGGCTGCACTGGATCACATCAACTTCAGAAACCATTTCATTTACGAAAACTAAGACACACTTGTGTGGGAAAAGGAGGTCAAGGGAGATAAAGGTGAACCATATCAGCATGAACAGCGTATGGTGTCATCAGTGAATTATCACAGATACAGGAGTTGCAAATTAACAACAACAATCTCATTTCTGCTATTGCGAGGCCTGCTGAGAATGAAACTCAAGCTCTGAAACACATAGCCATGAAATCCTTGAATGGCCGAATCACATAAAAAGAGAAACAAATTGAGAAGAAGAAGAAGAAGACGAAGAAGAAGAGGAAGAAGGAGGAGGAGGAGAAGAAAGGGGGGGTGAGAGGAGGAGGAGAAGAAGGAGAAAAAAAAGAACCAGGGGGAGGAGGAGGAGGGGGAGAAGAAGAAGAAGAAGAACTAGGAGAAGGAGAAGGAGAAGAAGAAGAAGAAGAAGAAGAAGAAGAAGAAGAAGAAGAAGAAGAAGAAGGAGGAGGAGGAGGAGGAGGAGGAGGGGGAGAAGAAGAAGAAGAACTAGGAGGAGGAGGAGGAGGAGAAGAAAGAGAAGGAGGAGGAGAAGAAGAAGAAGAAGGAGAAGGAGGAGGAGAAGAAGAAAGAGAAGAAGAAGAAGAAGAAGAAGAACTAGAAGAAGGAGGAGAGGGAGGAGAAGAAGAAGAAGAAGAAGAAGAAGAAGAAGAAGAAGAAGAAGGAGGAGAGGGAGAAGAAGAAGAAGAAGAAGAAGAACTAGGAGAAGGAGGAGGGGGAGAAGAAGGAGAAGAAGAAGAAGAGGAGGAGAAGCAACAATAACAACAGCAATACAGCAGCAGCAAAAAAAACAAAAAAAAACAAAAAAAAAAACAATGACAAGTGGAAGAAAAGGAAGAATACAATGTCGATGACATGTGTCTGGTAAAACGCCATCATTTTCTTCTCTCTCTATTTTTTTTTTTTTCCTTTCCTTCTTCCTTTCTTTCTTCTTCTCCCAGCATCTTTTTTGACTCACCAACACATATTTCACAACACTGATACAGCTCATCACACAACAAAAAAGATAATTTTAGGACTGGCTTCATGTAAACAAGTCATCAGACCACAATGCGAACAAAAGCACTAGGATCATCTGAGTGGAATCAGAACACATACAACTGTTTGAAATATTGGCTTGAATACAAGTGATCCCTATCTTCAGCAGCAACACCCACAGCAATACTAGCAGTAATAGCAACTGCCATGCTCTTACAAAATCATACAAAAAGGACACGTTTTTTTCTTGATAGAATTAGTTATACAGAGTTTATGAGTTGGGCATTGCTTTTGCACTGACAGTCTGGAAGCAGTTACTCAAATGCATAAATTATTCGTACAGAATAGTTCATGCCCATTATTATCATGAATTCAAAGCAGAGTAAGGTGGGGAGAGAGTGAGCGAGAGAGACACACAGAGAGAGGAGACAGAAACTGAAATGGAGAGACAGAGATGGAGAGAAACAGAGAGAGAAAGATGGGATGGGAAAAGAGAAAGAAAAAGACACAAACACATAAAGAGAGACAGAGAGAGATAGAGAGACAGAGAGACAGAGAGGGACAGAGAGAGATAGAGAGAGAGACAGATAGAGAGACAGAAACAGACAGAGAGATAGAGACAAAGAGATAAAGAGAAAGAGATAGAGACAAAGTGATAGAGAGATAGAGACAGATACAGAAAGACAGGATGGGAAAAGAGAAAGAAAGAGACACAAAGACACAGACACATAAAGAGAGACAGAGAGATAGAGAGACAGAGAGACAGAGAAATAGACAGAGAGATAGAGAGACAGAGATAGAGAGAGACAAAGTGATAGAGAGATAGAGACAGATACAGAAAGACAGGATGGGAAAAGAGAAAGAAAGAGACACAAAGACACAGACACATAAAGAGAGACAGAGAGATAGAGAGACAGAGAAGTAGAGAAATAGACAGAGAGATAGAGAGACAGAGAGAGATAGAGAGACAGACAGATAGAGAGACAGAGACAGACAGATAGAGAGAGACAAAGAGACAGAGAGATAAAGAGACAGAGATAGAGAGAGACAGAGATAGAGAGAGACAAAGTGATAGAGAGATAGAGACAGAGACAGAAAGATAGGATGGGAAAAGAGAAAGAAAGAGACACAAAGACACAGACACATAAAGAGAGACAGAGAAGTAGAGAAATAGACAGAGAGATAGAGAGACAGAGAGAGATAGAGAGACAGACAGATAGAGAGACAGAGACAGACAGATAGAGAGAGACAAAGAGACAGAGAGATAAAGAGACAGAGATAGAGAGAGACAGAGATAGAGAGAGACAAAGTGATAGAGAGATAGAGACAGAGACAGAAAGATGGGATGGGAAAAGAGAAAGAAAGAGACACAAAGACACAGACACATAAAGAGAGACAGAGAGATAGAGAGACAGAGAAATAGAGAGATAGACAGAGAGATAGAGAGACAGAGACAGAGAGAGACATAGAGAGATAGAGAGACAGACAGACAGGTAGAGACAGAGATAGAGAGACAGAGACAGACAGAGAGAGAGAGAGAGACAAAGAGACAGAGAGATAAAGAGACAGAGATAGAGAGAGACAAAGTGATAGGGAGATAGAGACAGAGACAGAAAGATGGGATGGGAAAAGAGAAAGAAAGAGACACAAAGACACAGACACATAAAGAGAGACAGAGAGATAGAGAGACAGAGAGAGATAGAGAAACAGAGAGAGATAGAGAAACACACAGAGAGAGTGACATAATAACCAAAAAGGTACGGAAACTGCCAAACAATACCCAGCTTCGAAATCCCTGCACGTGGTAAGTGCAGAAAATTAAAAAAAGAAAAACCTGCAGAACTAGCACAGTGTGCAACACGGATCTCGCTGTACAAAGGCCTTGTGTCAGAACACCCTAACCTTCCAATCAAAACACAAAGGCAGTGCGCACTTTACGAGTGATGGATCATAATGTCAGCCATGTTAACATGAGCTTCCTTCGTGACCTCTCCATAAAAGAGGAATCCAAGGGAGATCACTTTCACCCCAGGGAAAGAAAAAAAAAAGAGAGCTAATTTTTCTTTTCCCCAGAAAACCTGCAACTACGTGCTTGCTTTCCCTATAAAATACACCTGATGCTTGTTCAAAAAAAAAAAAAAAAAAAAAAAAAAAAAAGCCACCGATTGCTTCTTCAAAGGACTGTTCCGGGTCTCTTTTGATGTGTTGTGTAACTTCTCTGTCATCACCATCCCACCCCTCAGCTTCCGTCCACCTTTCTTCTCCATCGTCTCTTCCTTCATCTTGGGCTTCAAGTCTGTTCCCTTGTGTTGTCTTAGCTGACAGTCACTTTATTCTCCTGTCTCCTCCATAAATGGGGATAAATTAAATTACTACTGTACTGTTTTAACTCTCTCCATACGAACGGCGAAAGAGACGACGTTAACAGCGTTTCACCCCAATTACCATCATCAAAATATTGCAAGCGGAAGGCTCTTATACTGAAGAGGTGAATGTTGACAAAGAATACCACAAATCTGACGACGGAAGCTAAAGGTTGGGTCATTCAGACACCCACTGGACATCCGAGGGGTCTGTGTAGAGGAGAAGAGAGGACTGGCCGTACTGAGTGAGTTAAACTGTGGCGTACTGGAATACACTGCAGTGTACTGTACTGTGGTGTGTTGTGCTGTGGTGTGATGTACTGTGCTTTGCTGTTCTGTAGTGTACTTTACTTTGCTGTACTTCAGTGCACTGTACTTTGCTGTAGTGTAGTGCAGTATCATCATTGGTGTCTTTTTTATTTTATTATTTTTATTTTTATTTTTTTATTTTTTTCATTAATTTTTTTTTTTTTTAAGATTTTTTTTTCTCTCTCAAGGCCTGACAAAGCGCGTAGGGTTACGCTGCTGGTCAGGCATCTGCTTGGCAGATGTGGTGTAGCGTCAGTATATGGATTTGTCTGAACGCAGTGACGCCTCCTTGAGCTACTGATACTGAAACTGTAGTGCAGTGTAGTGTCGTGTACTGTGCTGTGCTGTGCTGTGCATCATGTTTCACGGATAGACTTCCTGTTGTACGGTTGTGGCTGGAGTGAATACAAGAGGATTAATTAATTAACCTTACAGCCAGAGAAGGTTCTGCAGCTTCAAGGGCCAGGAATAAGGCTGATTGATGCGTAGTTAAAAAAAGAAAAGAAAAAAAGAAAAATAAGGACAGAACGAAACGAAACGATTTTTTTTTAATTTCACGAGGGTAGTGGAACAAACATAGCTGCTTTTTTTTTTTTTTTTTTTTTTTTTTTTTACATCTAGCCCTCAGGACAAGGAAACTTCAGAAGTGTTGTACCTCAAAGCTATTCAATTCCCCCCCCTCGTTTTTGATATGCAAATTGACATCACTGAATAATGGAGAGAGCCGAGTGCTTGAAGAGAATTTCCATCTTTGTGAAGACAGCTTTGTAAAGTCTTTAAAAAAATTTTAAAAAATAAAAAAAGAAAGAAAAAGCAGGGCGTGGGGAAGGGGTATGTGAGTTGGGAGGTGGGTGCGTTCTTTCTTTCAGTCGCATTAACTCTCTCCATACGAAGGGCGAAAGAGACGACGTTAACAGCGTTTCACCCCAGTTACCATCATCAAAATATTGCAAGCGTAATGCTCTTATACTGAAGACGTGAATGTGGACAAAGAATACCACAATTCTGACGACGGAAGCTAAAGGTTGGGTCATTCAGACACCCACTGGACATCCGAGGGGTCTGTGTAGAGGAGAAGAGAGGACTGGTCGTACTGAGTGAGTTAATAATGAATCACCAGTACCGAGCTTTTAGACCGGATCATTGCTGTACTGAAGAAGACTCGAGTTTTGACTGCTAGTGGAGTTTTATGAAAAATAAAAAAAACAAGAGAGGCAAGGCCTTCAAGACTCACTTGTGATACACTTAAAAAAAACATTCGAAGCTTTTTAAGATGAGAAAGATCAGTTTAAAGCAAATTAGGTCCCCTAGCATTAATTACAGAGTAATTTCCCTTTTTTACTATCTGCACCAAAACGTTTGCAAAATAAATGAAACTTCCATGCTTAGCAAAAGAAGTTCCTGTTTGAACAAAAAAATGATAATAATGACTGCTGTTGTTGTTGGGTCAGAATATCAGATCAAAGTGCCAAGTTTAGAGAATACAAAAAATATAAATATAACAGTAAATGCAGTTTGCATATAATTAGGCTTCATTTTTTTTTGTGCCCATCCCAGAGGTGCAATATTGTTTTAAACAAGATGACTGGAAAGAACTGAAGTTTTCCTATTTTCATGCCTAATTTGGTGTCAACTGACAAAGTATTTGCAGAGAAAATGTCAATGTTAAAGTTTACCACGGACACACAGACACACACACACACACACACACACACACAGAGAGAGAGAGAGAGAGAGAGAGAGAGAGAGAACCGAACACCGGGTTAAAACATACTTTGTTTACACAAGTGAGTCAAAAACTGCAATGAGAAGAAATATCCACGAATGGTATGATAGTCAGCCGTGTCCGAATTAGACTATCAAAACAGCGGAGGGGTTAGCTGCTGTCGCGACTGTTGTCGCGACTGTCTGGGCTAAAATTTGATTACAGCGGAGAATGTCGAGTCCAATTTATATTCCAGGCCACTCACTCTCTCGGCCAAGAGGATTTTAGGACAGTCGGCGCTGGGATGGTCCCCAAAGGCCAGTTAGCCCCCAAGGCTGCAGAACTGAGAGCCAGTACAATCTTGCCTACAAGAATCATAGTCGTAAAAAAAAAAAAAAAAAAAAAAAATAAACAAAAAAAAACAACGACGACAACTAAGCTTTAAAACATTCATCATCCAACTCTTACTCTGCTGCTGGCCCAGCTGTAAGCTCATGTAGATATCTGATATGAGCCGAGCATTGAGCCCATGGTGAATGACATACACATACCTTCAATAAAGTAGCGGACACTCCATCATCACGAGGAAGAAAAAAAATGAAGAAAAAAAAGGCCCATAGCTTCCAAATATGTGTGGTGGTGTAAGAAATAAAGGGGGAGGGGGGGGGGGGGGGGCGGGACGTAGCAAGAAAAATATACATGATTCAAAAGTGACTGTGTGAGTCCTATCAGTTCTCACTAAGGTTCACAATGTGAGTCCTATCAGTTCTCACTAAGGTTCACAATGTGAGTCCTATCAGTTCTCACTAAGGTTCACTATGTGAGTCCTATCAGTTCTCACTAAGGTTCACTATGTGAGTCCTATCATTTCTCACTAAGGTTCACTATGTGAATACTATCAGTTCTCACTAAGGTTCACTATGTGAGTCCTATCAGTTCTCACTAAGGTTCACTATGTGAATACTATCAGTTCTCACTAAGGTTCACTATGTGAGTCCTATCAGTTCTCACTGAGGTTCACTATGTGAGTCCTATCAGTTCTCACTGAGGTTCACTATGTGAGTCCTATCAGTTCTCACTAAGGTTCACTATGTGAGTCCTATCAGTTCTCACTAAGGTTCACAATGTGAGTCCTATCAGTTCTCACTAAGGTTCACTATGTGAGTCCTATCAGTTCTCACTAAGGTTCACTATGTGAGTCCTATCAGTTCTCACTAAGGTTCACTATGTGAGTCCTATCAGTTCTCACTCTAAGGTTCACTATGTGAGTCCTATCAGTTCTCACTCTAAGGTTCACTATGTGAGTCCTATCACTCACTCACTCATTCCCTCGACCGCTGGGGTCGTTGGGGGGACATGAGGAAGATTTCATAGCTCGCCACGCCGTTCTGTTGGCAGCTGTCGTGAGGAGATCTGGCATCGTCATTTTGGTCCATTCCTTGACGTTGTCGGACCAGCTCTTTCTCTGCCGCCCCTGTCTGCGCCAGTCCTATCATTTCTCACTAAGGTTCACTATGTGAATACTATCAGTTCTCACTAAGGTTCACTATGTGAGTCCTATCAGTTCTCACTAAGGTCCTATCAGTTCTCACTAAGGTTCACTATGTGAGTCCTATCAGTTCTCACTAAGGTTCACTATGTGAGTCCTATCAGTTCTCACTAAGGTTCACTATGTGAGTCCTATCAGTTCTCACTAAGGTTCACTATGTGAGTCTATCAGTTCTCACTAAGGTTCACTATGTGAGTCCTATCAGTTCTCACTAAGGTTCACTATGTGAGTCCTATCAGTTCTCACTAAGGTTCACTATGTGAGTCCTATCAGTTCTCACTAAGGTTCACTATGTGAGTCCTATCAGTTCTCACTAAGGTTCACAATGTGAGTCCTATCAGTTCTCACTAAGGTTCACAATGTGAGTCCTATCAGTTCTCACTAAGGTTCACAATGTGAGTCCTATCAGTTCTCACTAAGGTTCACTATGTGAGTCCTATCAGTTCTCACTAAGGTTCACTATGTGAGTCCTATCATTTCTCACTAAGGTTCACAATGTGAGTCCTATCAGTTCTCACTAAGGTTCACTATGTGAGTCCTATCAGTTCTCACCCAAGGTTCACAATGTGAGTCCTATCAGTTCTCACTAAGGTTCACAATGTGAGTCCTATCAGTTCTCACTAAGGTTCACAATGTGAGTCCTATCAGTTCTCACTAAGGTTCACAATGTGAGTCCTATCAGTTCTCACCCAAGGTTCACAATGTGAGTCCTATCAGTTCTCACCCAAGGTTCACAATGTGAGTCCTATCAGTTCTCACTAAGGTTCACAATGTGAGTCCTATCAGTTCTAAGGTTCACTATGTGAGTCCTATCAGTTCTCACTAAGGTTCCCAATGTGAGTCCTATCAGTTCTCACTGAGGTTCACTATGTGAGTCCTATCAGTTCTCACTGAGGTTCACAATGTGAGTCCTATCAGTTCTCACTAAGGTTCACAATGTGAGTCCTATCAGTTCTCACTGAGGTTCACAATGTGAGACCTATCAGTTCTCATTAAGGTTCACTATGTGAGTCCTATCAGTTCTCACTCTAAGGTTCACTATGTGAGTACTATCAGTTCTCACCCAAGGTTCACAATGTGAGTCCTATCAGTTCTCACTAAGGTTCACAATGTGAGTCCTATCAGTTCTCACTAAGGTTCACTATGTGAGGTGACAGAGACGGCTTATGTAGAAAAAAACTGACTCGGTGGTTTCACTGAAAGAACTGTGAGTGGGATGGTACCTTGTCTCATCCTGCAGTTCACACACAACACACACTTTCCTTCAAGCCGAACCAGAATCGGCACGGGGGTAAACATCATCAGAATGGCACTGAATTGCCAAACTGACAGAAAGGAGGTTTGTGAATTTTTATTTATTGCCCCCCCCCCCCCCTCCCCCCCCCCCTCCCCGTGTGCAGCATACACTTAGCGCACGTAAAAGAACCCACGGCAACAAAGGAGTTGTTCCTGGCAAAATTCTGTAGAAAAATCCACTTCGATAGGAAAAACAAATAAAACTGCACGCAGGAAAAAATACACACACCAAAGAAAAAAAAAGGTGGCGCTGTAGTGTAGCGACGCGTTCTCCCTGGAGAGCAGCTCGAATTTCACACAGAGAAATCTGTTGTGATAAAAAGATATAAAAATACAAATACAAATATGTTTATTTTTCCCCCCAGGAGACTCCACGTCTGGCCAGAACCGCCATAATCGATGTAAAATCTAGATGCATCAGACTGAAGCTGAAGAAGAGTGTCAGTCTGACTGTCACTGTGTTTGATACAGAATGTCACCTAGGTACTACAGTAAGCACGGCACAGGGTGTACCGGGGTAAACTATACAGGATGTAACCCAGGTACATAATGCAACTGATACAGGATGTAACCCGGGTACAGAATGTAACCTATACAGGATGTAACCCGGGTACAAAATGTAACCTATACAGGATGTAACCCGGGTACAAAATGTAACCTATACAGGATGAAACCCGGGTACATAATGTAACTGATACAGGATGTAACCCAGTTACAGAATGTAACTGATACAGGATGTAACCCGGGTACAAAATGTAACTGACACAGGATGTAACCCGGGTACAGAATGTAACTGATACGGGATGTAACCCGGGTACAAAATGTAACCTATACAGGATGTAACCCGGGTACAGAATGTAACTGATACGGGATGTAACCCGGGTACATAATGTAACTGATACAGGATGGATGTAACCCGGGTACAGAATGTAACTGATCCAGGATTTAACCCGGGTACAGAATGTAACTGATACAGGATGTAACCCGGGTACAGAATGTAACTGATACAGGATGGATGCAACCCGGGTACAAAATGTAACCTATACAGGATGTAACCCGGGTACAAAATGTAACCTATACAGGATGTAACCCGGTACAGAATGTAACTGATACAGGATGGATGTAACCTGGGTACAGAATGTAACTGATACAGGATGGATGTAACCCGGGTACAGAATGTAACTGATACAGGATGGATGTAACCCGGTTACAGAATGTTACTGATAGAGGATGTAATCCGGGTACAGAATGTAACTGAAACAGAATGGATGTAACCCGGGTACAGAATCTAAATGACACAGGATGTAACCCGGGTACAGAATGTAACTGATACAGGATGGATGTAACCCGGGTACAGAATGTAACTCATACAGGATTTAACCCGGGTACAGAATGTTACTGATACAGGATGGATGTAACCCGGGTACAAAATGTAACTGATCCAGGATGTAACCTGTGTACAGAATGTAACTGATCCAGGATGTAACCCGGGTACAGAATGTAACTGATACAGGATGTAACCCGGGTACAACATGTAACTGATACAGGATGGATGTAACCTGGGTACAGAATGTAACTGATCCAGGATGTAACCCGGGTACAACATGTAACTGATACAGGATGGATGTAACCTGGGTACAGAATGTAACTGATCCAGGATGTAACCCGGGTACAACATGTAACTGATACAGGATGGATGTAACCTGGGTACAGAATGTAACTGATCCAGGATGTAACCCGGGTACAACATGTAACTGATACAGGATGGATGTAACCCGGGTACAGAATGTAACTGATCCAGGATGTAACCCGGGTACAACATGTAACTGATACAGGATGGATGTAACCTGGGTACAGAATGTAACTGATCCAGGATGTAACCCGGGTACAGAATGTAACTGATACAGGATGGATGTAACCCGGGTACAGAATGTAACTGATCCAGGATGTAACCCGGGTACAGAATGTAACTGATACAGGATGGATGTAACCTGGGTACAGAATGTAACTGATACAGGATGGATGTAACCCGGTTACAGAATGTTACTGATAGAGGATGTAATCTGTGTACAAAATGTAACTGATCCAGGATGTAACCTGTGTACAGAATGTAACTGATCCAGGATGTAACCCGGGTACAGAATGTTACTGATACAGGATGGATGTAACCCGGGTACAGAGTGTAACTGATACAGGATGTAACCCGGGTACAGAATGTAACTGATACAGGATGGATGTAACCCGGGGACAGAACGTAACTGATACAGGATGGATGTAACCCGGGTACAAAATGTAACTGATACAGATGTAACCCGGGTACAGAATGTAACTTATACAGGACGTAACCCGGGTATATAATAAAACTGATACAGGATGTAACCCGGGTACAGAATATAACTGATATAGGATGTAACCCGGGTACAAAATGTAACTGGTACAGGACGTAACCCGAGTATATAATAAAACTGATACAGGATGTAACCCGGGTACAGAATATAACTGATATAGGATGTAACCCGGGTACAAAATGTAACTGGTACAGGATATAACTCGGGTACAAAATGTAACTGATACAGGATATAACCCGGGTACAAAATATAACTGATACAGGATGTAACCCGGGTATAGAATATAACTGATACAGGATGGATGTAACCCGGGTACAGAATGTAACTGATACAGGATGGATGTAACCCGGGTACAGAATGTAACTGATCCAGGATTTAACCCGGGTACAGAATGTAACTGATCCAGGATGTAACCCGGGTACAGAATGTAACTGATACAGGATGGATGTAACCCGGGTACAGAATGCAACTGATACAGGATGGATGTAACCCGGGTACAGAATGTAACTGATACATGATGTAACCTGGGTACAGAATGTAACTGACACATGATGTAACCCGGGTACAGAATGTAACTGATACAGGATGGATGTAACCCGGGTACAGAATGTAACTGATACAGGATGGATGTAAACCGGGTACAGAATGTAACTGATACAGGATGGATGTAACCCGGGTACAGAATGCAACTGATACAGGATGGATGTTACCTGGGTACATAATATAACTGATACAGGATGGATGTAACCTGGGTACATAATATAACTGATACAGGATGTATGTAACTCGGGTACAGAATATAACTGATACAGGATATAACCCGGGTACAGAATATAACTGATACAGGATGTAACCCGGGTACAGAATGTAACTGATACAGGATGGATGTAACCCGGGTACAGAATGCAACTGATACAGGATGGATGTAACCCGGGTACAGAATGTAACTGATCCAGGATTTAACCCGGGTACAGAATGTAACTGACCTGGATGTAACCCGGGTACAAAATGTAACTGATACAGGATGGATGTAACCCGGGTACAGAATGCAACTGATACAGGATGGATGTAACCCGGGTACAGAATGTAACTGATACATGATGTAACCTGGGTACAGAATGTAACTGACACATGATGTAACCCGGGTACAGAATGTAACTGATACAGGATGGATGTAACCCGGGTACAGAATGTAACTGATACAGGATGGATGTAAACCGGGTACAGAAGGTGTCCCATGGGCTGTAGGGACGAGTGTTCTGATGAGAGACACGTCTGTGACAATTCCAACCATGCCTTAAAAAATCTTGTATTTAATGTCAGCAGTTTTGGAGACGTTATATTCAAATCCGCAAATTGATCTACCATTTAGTTGTCTTTCCCTACACCACCTACGCCACATTATACAAGCGACCAGTTTCAGTTTCAGTTTCAGTTTCAGTAGCTCAAGGAGGCGTCACTGCGTTCGGACAAATCCATACACGCTACACCACATCTGCCAAGCAGATGCCTGACCAGCAGCGTAACCCAACGCGCTTAGTCAGGCCTTGAGGAAAAAACAACAACAACAACAGCAACAACAAAAACCAAACAAACAAAAAAAAACCCGACCAGCCAGGCCAAACTCAAAAGGGTTCATTAATTAACAAATAGCGACAATTTGTTCCGCAGGTCGACATGAGTACGTCACCTGCTGGAACAGAATGTCAGTACATTCTGTGTACTGAGGGTAACATAATTGTACCGGGGTACCATTCTGTACTTGAGGCTGACATTCTGTACTGGGGTGACATTCTGTACTGGGGTGACATTCTGTACTGGGGGGGAGGGTGACATTCTGCACTGGGGTGACATTCTGTGCCGGGGGGGGGGAGGCTGACATTCTGTACTGGGGTGACATTCTGTGCCGGGGGGGTGACATTCTGTACTGGGGTGACATTCTGTACTGGGCTGACATTCTGTACTGGGGTGACATTCTGTACTGGGCTGACATTCTGTACTGGGGTGACATTCTGTACTGGGGTGACATTCTGTACTGGGGTGACATTCTGTGCTGGGCTGACATTCTGTACTGGGGTGACATTCTGTACTGGGGTGACATTCTGTACTGGGGGGGAGGGTGACATTCTGTACTGGGGTGACATTCTGTGCCGGGGGGGGGAGGCTGACATTCTGTACTGGGGTGACATTCTGTGCCGGGGGGGTGACATTCTGTACTGGGGTGACATTCTGTACTGGGCTGACATTCTGTACTGGGGTGACATTCTGTACTGGGCTGACATTCTGTACTGGGGTGACATTCTGTACTGGGCTGACATTCTGTACTGGGGTGACATTCTGTACTGGGGTGACATTCTGTACTTGAGGCTGACATTCTGTACTGGGGTGACATTCTGTTCTGGGGTGACATTCTGTACTGGGCTGACATTCTGTACTGGGGTGACATTCTGTACTGGGCTGACATTCTGTACTGGGGTGACATTCTGTACTGGGGTGACATTCTGTACTGGGCTGACATTCTGTACTGGGCTGACATTCTGTGCCAGGGGGGTAACATTCTGTACTTGAGGCTGACATTCTGTACTGGGGTGACATTCTGTGCCGGGGGGGGTAACATTCTGTACTTGAGGCTGACATTCTGTACTGGGGTGACATTCTGTGCCAGGGGGGGTAACATTCTGTACTGAGGCCACATTCTGTACCAAAGTAACATTCTGTACTGGGGTGACATTCTGTACCAGGGGGGGAGGGTGACATTCTGTACCAGGGGGTGACATTCAACACAGCTCCATTCCCAGACCTTTACATGACAGCGGGCAACGGCGGCAGGACGGTTTGAAGTACCCCCCCCCCCTACCCCCACCCCATCCCCCCGACCCCCCCGGCCCCCCACCACCACCACCATCCACCTCCTCCCCAACTCTCCTCCCTCCTCATCCCACACTTCACCGGATCAAGTACTCTGCCAATTTACTTCTTGGCTGCTTCTTCTGCCTTTGTGGCTGCAAGCTCCCACATATTCCACTCATGTCTACGAGGAGTTGTGTAACGTGTGTGGCAGTTGTTGTTTTTTTTAAACCCAATTAGCCCCCTTTGACTGCAGTGTTGACGTACGTAGCACGTCATACCACAGCGCCGCTGGAGTGCAGTGCGGTGTTGACGTACGAAGCGTCATTGCATGTCATACGTCACAGGAGTGCTGGTTGCTGTGTTGACGTAAGACCGTACTGTTCTGCACGTGCAAAATACCTCGCACTTTCCCTTTCGCTCAGCAAAGCAGAAAAAGCCATCTGTCTGCCTTGTCTGTCTTGTCTTGTCTTGTCTTGTCTGCCAGGCAAGGGCAGTTCACACTCTGGGTCTTTCTTCTGGGTATGGGATGGTGGTGATGTGTGTGTGTGTGTGTGTGTGTGTGTGTCTGTGTCTGTGTCTGTGTCTGTGTCTCTCTCTCTCTCTCTCTCTCTGTCTGTCTCTCTGTCTGTCTGTCTGTCTCTCTCTCTCTCTCTCTCTCTCTTGCTGTGTGTGTGTGTGTGTGTGTGTGTG
>NC_134889.1:29284564-29289564 GCF_041734735.1 Babylonia areolata | reverse complement strand
TAGCAGGTGAAAGAGAAAACGTGTTTGCAGTCAGACAAAGTAGTGGCAGAGGCAGAGTTGACAGAAACACTGACAGTAGCAAATACAGAGGTAGTAGAGGTGCAAACAGTAACGCTAGTAGCAGTGTGAGTACCCACTCAAGTATCAAGTGTGGCCGATGCGGACGTGCAGGACATAAATCTTCTGAGTGTAGATGTTCACGAAACGTGACTTGCTGGAATTGCAATTTGAAAGGCCATTTTGCTGCCCAATGCCGCAAACCAAAACGAGAAACAACTGAAGGCCAACGAGGTCAGCGACAAAACAGAGGACGAGCTGGAAGGAAAAACCGTGGTCGACTTCACTTTGTGGAGGAACAACAACAACAGTCATTGTACTCGGAACAACAACCATCATCGGACTCGGATGAATACGTCTTCGCAGTTGAGCCAACCCCCAATGAGGTAACAGTACTGATTGAGGATGAACCCATTAACATGATCGTGGACAGTGGCGCGTCGGTCAACATTCTCAACTCTACAGCAGCTGCCAAACTGAAGCAACGAGGTGCCGAATTCGAGGAATGCAAGCGTACACTATACCCCTATGGATCACCACCGATAACAGCCAAGAAAATGGTGAAAGCAGAAATCCAAGTCGCAGGAAAGCAACCAACACAGCTGAGTTCTTAGTTATTCCGGGCTCTCAACCGCCGTTGCTAGGACGACAGACGTCAGAAGAGCTTGGGATCCTGCAAATTGACGTGAACTTCATCCAGAAAGACATTCTGAGCAAGTATCCTGGTATCACTGAAGGCATAGGCAACCTCAAAAACGTTGAAGTGACAATACATGTAGACAAAAGTGTACCCCCTGTTGCTAGAAAACACTCGCGAGTACCGTTCCATCTCAGGAGCCAAGTGGAGAAAGAGCTTGAAAAACTTGAAAAGGAGGATGTCGTAGAAAAAGTGTCAGACTCATCGACAGAATGGGTTTCAAGAATAGTGACTGTACCGAAGCCAAAGAAACGAGCCGAGATACGACTCTGCGTAGACATGAGAGACGCAAACAAGGCAATCATGAGGACACGTCATGTCACACCAACGATCGAGGAGCTGGTCACCGACTTACATGGCGCAACAGTTTTCAGCAAGATCGATTTGAGATCGGGCTACCATCAACTGACACTCAAACCTGAATCCCGGGGAATCACAACGTTCTCTACACACTGTGGACTATACCGTTACAAACGTTTCAGTTTTGGCATAAATTCAGCCGCAGAGATCTTCCAACACACCATACAAACTGTGATAGCTGATGTAGCAGGTAGTCGCAACGTCAGTGATGACATCATAGTTTTTGGCAAAGACGCTGAAGAACATGATAGAAATCTGCACAAGCTACTCACCACTCTCCATCAAGCTGGGCTGACCGTGAACAGTTCCAAGTGTCAGTTCAGAAAGAAGGAGATCGAGTTCTACGGATTCATCTTCAGTGCCGACGGACTCAGACCTGACCCAGCAAAGGTCGCCGCGCTCAAGGACGCCGCAGAACCTCAGAACAGCTCCGAACTCCGTTCGTTTCTTGGAATGGCGCAGTACAGTGCCAGGTTCATTCCGAACTTTGCAACCATCACAGAGCCTCTCCGTCGTCTCACCAGACAAGACGTGCCGTGGAGCTGGGGCGAAGAAGAAGCTAGAGCTCTGTGTGCCGTGAAACAAGCACTGTGTGAGTCAGCAACCCTGGTGTACTTCGACACCAGCAAGAAAACTGTGATACTGGTGGACGCCAGGCCTGTGGGCATCGCCGCTCTTCTTTCTCAAGAAAACAAGCCAGTATGCTACGCCAGCCGGGCCCTGAGTGAGGTAGAACAGCGCTACTCTCAAACGGAGCGAGAAGCGCTAGCCATCGTATGGGCCTGTGAACATTTTGACATCTATGTTCGTGGCAGCAGCTTCACAGTGGTCACCGATCACAAACCACTAACCACCATCTGGAGCAAGCCGTCACCCCCCGCCAGAATTCAGATGGGCCATGCGACTTCAACCCTACAAAATGGAGGTCGTGTACAAGCCAGGCAAGGACAATCCGGCAGACTACCTTTCAAGACATCCAATCCCTGGCACCGTCTCATCCAGAGAGGAGAAAGCAGCGGAAGAATTCGTACAGTTCGTCACCGACACGAACACCCCAGTCGCCATCACTACAGAAGACATCCGGAGAGCAACCACAGGTGATCCCACACTGGTGAAGATCATGGAGTTGGTCCGAACAGGCCGATGGCACACATGCCCACCAGACATGCAGGTGAAAACATTCTGAGCATTCCGCAACGTCAAAGACAGTTTGAGCATCAATGCTGAGCAAAACATCTTACTCCAGGGAACACTAGTGGTCATTCCGAGTGCGCTACAAGACAAAGTCATCAAGTTAGCTCATGAAGGTCACCAAGGTATCAACAAGACCAAGGCGCTCCTACGCTCAAAGGTATGGTTTCCAAACATGACTACAAAAGCTGAGAAGGCCATTCGCGAATGTATTCCATGCCAAGCAAACACCAACAGGAGAAACATGGAGCCACTTACCATGTCTGAACTCCCCCCAGGACCCTGGCAGCATCTCAGTATGGACTTTTGCGGACCATTACCAAGTGGCGAGAGCCTTCTGGTAATCCAAGACGAATACTCCCGGTATCCAGTCGTCGAAATCGTTCGCAAGACAACCATTGACTCCATCATTCCAGTCGTGGACAAAATGTTTGCCGAGTTCGGTTTCCCCAAAGTGATCAAAACAGACAATGGACCACAGTTCCGATCCGCTATATGGAAAAACTTTCTGACACAGTGTGGCGTCAAGCATCGCAAGATCACACCCTTGTGGCCAAGATCAAACTCGCAAGCAGAGACGTTCAACAAACCGCTTCTGAAGTCAATTCGTTCTGCCAAAATCCAAGACAAGAACTGGAAACAGGAAATGTATGTGTTTCTTCGCATGTACAGATGCACACCACACGCAACTACCTGTTTCTCGCCGTACTACCTGATGTTCGGACGAGAACCGAGAACCAAGATGCCACAGCTGCACGAACCGTCGAGCAGCCCAGTCGACAAAGAGCTACGACAGCGAGATGGTGATGCCAAGAAAAGGATGAAGATTGCTGCTGACTGTCGTCATCACGCCAAGCCCAGCAGAATCTCCGCAGGAGATAAGGTCCTGGTTCGTCAGGCCAAGCAGGACAAGTTCTCCACTCCCTTCTGGCCTAAGCCGCTCGTTGTCACAGCGAGCAAGGGCTCTATGGTCACTGCCCTCAAACCCGATGGCTCTACAGTGACCCGCAACGCTGCGATGTTCCGGAGGCTTCCTGACACGACGCAGCCCGCGATGCAGGAGGACGAGGCCCTCACCGAGGATGAGGACATCCCCAGCGACGACGTCATCGCCGCAAGAGCAGCCGTCGCAGAGGACATCATCACCAGCAACGGCAGTCGCATCAAAACCCCACCCCGCAGACTTCCCAGTTCCCCGCCCGTGGCCATACAGACTGAGAATTTAGTGCCACATCCCAGCCCCAAGCCCCAGTCAAATTCCAAACATATTCCCCAGTCACTCCCCAGTCCAAAGCAGCCGAAACCCAAACCCCAGTCGCAACCCCAACCCCAACCCCAACTCCGCAGGAGCAGTAGAAATGTCCGCAAACCAGGACACTTGCAGGACTATGTGCTAGATCAGTAACCGTCATGGACTATCGCTCCAGCATCACTACCATCAGCAGTACCCATCTACACCTGGCCGCTGATAACATTGGATTTACCTGGTCATCAAATTCTGTGTTCTTCATTGTGGTGCGTAGTTAGCTAGGTATAACCCTAGAAAGGCCCTACTGGCTCGGTTTACCTAGACCATAACTCCAGTGTAGCTGTGGAGTTATAGAGTAGGCGCAATCATTTTTTTTTTAATTTATCATTTAGATCACTCTTTTCATTCAAATAGGTGGAGGAGAAGCTGATAATCATTACGCATTACAGGCAAACAAAATAATGAACCTGGTGATTCCTGTTATTATCATGCACTTCAACAAAATAATACTTTGCACCAGTAGACACTAGATTAGTGTACATGTATTTGGTTATGTTGGTTTGTTTGATGAGCAATGGAACTTGACTCAATGCTGAATCTATTGGACTATGCCAAGAAGGCTTCGTTTCATTTTGACATGGCTACGGAGACTGTTTCCAAAGATAAACCTTTCTTTAATTTTAACTTCAAGTTCAAACGTTGATTCATATTATTTTTGGACTGAGTGTGATAATTCATTTCATGTTTAAAATAACTGAGTCCTATCATTTATAAAAGTTCTCTTGATCAAAGTTTCAATGTTGTTAAAGCAGGAGCTTGTTTTCTTTTTCTAAGTCAATTCAGTTTAAATTTAAATCATATATTATGTAAAGTTTTCATTCAATGTTGGGAGGGATGTAATGTTCTCATATTGAATTATGTCCATTATTGTTAGTTCCCTTTAACTAAGAATTAGAGGTCACGTGATGAACCGGAAGCAGCCGGTCGTAATTCGGGCAGACAGCATGACACTCCACTATGTTGAAATAAATACTAAAAACATCTAAACAAAGAGACTTCGAGTGTATGTGTACTCTACAGACGGAGACACTCTCTCTGACTGACCACTGACGGACGTATGATTATGAAGAAAGACTGAAAAACAAAAGACGTCAATACCGGCGACACACACAGCTACTCAGACAGACAGAGACGGAACACACACACACACACACACACACACACACCACACACACACACACACACACACACACACACACACACACACACACACACACACACACGCACGCACGCACGCACGCACACACACACAAGGTGTGTCAGTGGTGTTTTTAAGGGAAGAAAACAGCGGTGGGAGTTGAAGGAGAGAGAGGCGAGTAACCCCCTTCCCCTAAATCCCTCCTTCTCTCCCCCCCCCCCCCTCACCCCCCCCCCCCTCCATGCCCC
>NC_134889.1:29267064-29269564 GCF_041734735.1 Babylonia areolata | reverse complement strand
GAGAGGTGATGTCCTGGCTGTCTGAAGAGAGGTGATGTCCTGGCTGTTTGAAGAGGGGTGATGTCCTGGCTGTCTGAAGAGGGGTGATGTCCTGGCTGTTTGAAGAGAGGTGATGTCCTGGCTGTTTGAAGAGAGGTGATGTCCTGGCTGTCTGAAAAGAAGTGATGTCCTGGTTTTCTTACTAAGAGGAGTGATGTCCTGGCTCTCTGAAGAGGTGATGTCTTGACTGTCTGAAGATGGGTGATGTCCTGGCTGTCTGAAGATGGGTGATGTCCTGACTGTCTGAAGAGAGGTGATGTCCTGGCGGTCTGAAAAGGAGTGATGTCCTGGCTCTCTGAAGAGGTGATGTCCTGGCGGTCTGAAGAGGGGGTGATGTCCTAGCTGTCTGAAAAGAAGTCGTGTCCTGGCTTTCCAAACAGGAGTGGTCCTGGCTTTCTGAAAAGAAGTAATGTCCTGGCTGTATAAAGAGGGGTGATATGATAGCTGTATGAAGAGGGGTGATATTCTGGCTGTTTGAAGAGGGGTAAAAACATCCTGCCTGTCTGAAGAGGGGTGATATTTTGGCTGTTTGAAGAGGAGTAAAAACATCCTGCCTGTCTGAAGAGGGGTGATATTCTGGCTGTCTGAAGAGGGGTATAAACATCCTGGCTGTATGAAGAGGGGTCATATTCTGGCTGTCTGAAGAGGGGTATAAACATCCTGGCTGTCTGAAGAGGGGTGATATTCTGGCTGTCTGAAGAGGGGTAAAAAGGATCCTGGCTGTCTGAAGAGGGGTGATATTCTGGCTGTCTGAAGAGGGTAAAATATCTTGGCTGTCTGAAGAGGGGTGATATTATGGCTGTTTGAAGAGGGGTAAAAACATCCTGGCTGTCCGAAGAGGGGTGATATTATGGCTGTTTGAAGAGGGGTAAAAACATCCTGCTGTCTTAAGAGGGGTAAAAACATCCTGCTGCCTGAAGAGGGGTGATATTCTGGCTGTCTGAAGAGGGGTAAAAACATCCTGGCTGTCTGGAGAGGGGTGATATTCTGGCTGTCTGAAGAGGGGTAAAACATCCTGGCTGTCTGAAGAGGGGTGATATTTTGGCTGTCTGAAGAGGGGTAAAAACATCCTGGCTGTATGAAGAGGGGTGATATGCTGGCTGTCTGAAGAGGGGTAAAAACATCCTGGCTGTCTGAAGAGGGGTGATATTCTGGCTGTCTGAAGAGGAGTAAAAACATCCTGGCTGTCTGAAGAGGGGTAAAAACATCCTGGCTGTCTGAAGAGGGGTAAAAACATCCTGGCTGTCTGAAGAGGGGTAAAAACATCCTGGCTGTCTGAAGAGGGGTAAAAACATCCTGGCTGTCTGAAGAGGGGTAAAAACATCCTGGCTGCCTGAAGAGGGGTGATATTCTGGCTGTCTGAAGAGGGGTAAAAACATCCTGGCTGCCTGAACAGGGGTAAAAACATCCTGGCTGTCTGAAGAGGGTGATATTCTGGCTGTCTGAAGAGGAGTAAAAACATCCTGGCTGTCTGAAGAGGGGTAAAAACATCCTGGCTGTCTGAAGAGGGGTGATATTCTGGCTGTCTGAAGAGGAGTAAAAACATCCTGGCTGTCTGAAGAGGGGTGAAAACATCCTGGCTGTCTGAAGAGGGGTAAAAACATCCTGGCTGTCTGAAGACGGGTGATATTCTGGCTGTCTGAAGAGGAGTAAAAACATCCTGGCTGTCTGAAGAGGGGTAAAAACATCCTGGCTGTCTGAAGAGGGGTGAAGATATCCTGGCTGTCTGTTGAGGTGTGAAGATTGCTGTCTGAAGAAGGGTGGAGATAGCTGTTTGAAGATGGGTAAAGATTTCCTGGCTGTTTGTCTTCTGGGCTGAGGTCCGTCTGGCTATGTTGTGGAAGTTGTGTAGATAAGCGTTAGTGGAGTGTGTGTGTGTGTGTGTGTGTGTGTGTGTGTGGTGTGTGTGTGGAGACACGTATGTGAGTATGTGTGTGCGTTAGAATATTTTTTTGAGATAATGATATTACTGAAATTTGGTAAATTGATTTTGTTAAATATGTTCTTTTTAAATCATACCTTTCCCTCAAATCAGAATTTCCTTGTGTTGCTCAGTTGGTATTTTATTCAAATGGTTGCGAAAATGTCAGTACAACAAACAGTTAATCTGACAATAAATGGTTTCAGTCAGTCAGTCAGTGTGTGTGTGTGTGTGTGTGTGTGTGTGTGTGTGGTGTGTGTGTGTGTGTGTGTGTGTTGGCTAAATGAGGCTCTTTCAAAACAAGGTGTCCATGTTTCAGCCTTCATCTCTATTTCAGTCTGGCTCATCCCTGTTTTCCCGTTTCTCCCTCGTGTCTGCTTTATCTCCATATAATGGGGCGGAATCTTTCTTTGTTTTCTTTGTCTATGACTACCGCCGCCACCCCAATCCTGAATTGTGTCTGGCGCCTCTCTCTCTCTCTCTCTCTCTCTCTCTCTCTCTCTCTCTTCTCTCTCTCTCTCTCTCTCTCATTTGTTTTCT
>NC_134889.1:29259564-29262064 GCF_041734735.1 Babylonia areolata | reverse complement strand
AAAGACAGAGCTCAAAGTCACACCTTCGACTGACAGCTTCTTTCCTGCGCGAACTTCGAGGAATGGCGAACGTAGTTTATCTCCTTCTTGCCCCTGCTTCTTTTACTTAGCATTTGAGACAGGTGTGTGATTTTTTTTGTGGTTTTTGTTTGTTTGTTTGTTGTTGTTGTTGTTGTTGTTGTTTGTGTGTGTGATCGTTCGTTAGTGTGTGTGCGTGTGTGTGTGTGTGTGTGTGTGTGTGTGTGTGTGTGTGTGTGTGTGTGTGTGTGTGTTCGTTCGTTCGTTCGTGTGTGTGTGTGTGTTGCTCGTTTCAACGAGGAAAAAAAAACAACAGCTGTTATCAGCTCCATCCCCTATCCCCTGTATCTTTCCCACAATAATTATAAGCATACGCATCAACACGTACATGACCCACGCCTCAGATTCCATGCACGCACAAGAGAGAGAGAGAGGAGGGGAGAGAGAGAGAGGAGGGGAGAGAGAGAGGGAGAGAGAGAGAGGAGGGAAGAGAGAGAGAGAGGAGGGGAGAGAGAGGAGGGGAGAGAGAGAGAGGAGGGGAGAGAGAGGAGGGGAGAGAGAGAGAGGAGGGAAGAGAGAGGAGGGAAGAGAGAGAGAGAGGAGGGGAGAGAGAGAGAGGAGGGGAGAGAGAGAGAGAGGAGGGGAGAGAGAGGAGGGGAGAGAGAGAGAGGAGGGGAGAGAGAGAGAGAGGAGGGAGAGAGAGAGAGAGGAGGGAAGAAAGAGAGAGAGGAGGGGAGAGAGAGGAGGGGAGAGAGAGGAGGGAAGAGAGAGAGAGAGGAGGGGAGAGAGAGGAGGGAGAGAGAGAGAGGAGGGGAGAGAGAGAGAGAGGAGGGGAGAGAGAGGAAGGGAGAGAGAGAGAGACAGAAGTAGAGGGGGAGACTGGAGAATTACAAAGAGAGAGAGAGAAAAAAAAACAGAGAGAGAAACAGAGAGACAAAGGGAGACCAAGGGAGAGAGACAGAGAGAAAGGGAGAGAGACAGAGAGACAGACAGAGGGGGGGGGGGGACCGGGGAGACAGACAGGCAGACAGACAGAGAGAAACAGAATTAGAGGAGGAGACTGGAGAATTACAAAGAGAGAGAGAGAAGAAAAACAGAGAGAGAGAGAGAGAGTTTCAGTTTCAGTAGCTCAAGAAGGAGGCGTCACTGCGTTCGGACAAATCCATATACGCTACACCACATCTGCCAAGCAGATGCCTGACCAGCAGCGTAACCCAACGCGCTTAGTCAGGCCTTGAGAAAAAAAAAAGGGGGGGGGGGTGAATAAATAATAGATAAATACATTAAAAAAAAGAACTACTACTACCAATAATAATATGTATAAGGCGCAAAAACTTGATGAAGTCAACTATAAGCGTACATGAATAAATAAATAAATAATTTTTTTTTAAAGAAAAAAAAGAGAGACAGAGACAGAGGCACAAAGAGAGAGAGGAGAAGAGAAGAGAAAAGGCAGGAAGGGAGAGGATAAATAAAGTGGATTATGAGAAAGAAAGAAAGAAAGAAAGAAAGAAAAGCCTGGTAATGCGACGATGATCATGTACATGGCCAGGGAGAAAAAGAATGGATGGGACAGAGATGATAATTTATTAATAATACAGAGGGCAACTGAATACGAAAATGTCGGCCATGATGGTTCTGCTTTGACACAGAGCTGGTAAGAGAGCGAGCGAGCCCATTAAGAGAGCCAGTTGCATTGCTTGGTTCTAACTTTTTGATAGTTCCGCGTGACTCAACGCCTACGTTGACCGAACTGTGCCATTGTACAGTGTGTGTGTGTGTGTGTGTGTGTGTGTGTGTGTGTGTGTGTGTGTGTGTGTGTGTGTGTGTGTGTGTGTGTGTGTGTGTGTGTGTGTGTGTGTGTGTGTGTGTGTGTGTGCGTATGTGTGTGTGTGTGTGTGTGTGTGTAAGCGTGTGTGTGTGTGTGTGTGTGTGTGTGTGTGTGTGTGTGTGTGTGTGTGCGTATGTGTGTGTGTGTGTGTGTGTGTGTGTGTGTGTGTGTGTGTGTGTGTGTGTGTGTGCGTGAGTATGCACGTGTTTCTGCGCATCAATGCGTGCGAATGCGTGTTCCTTCGAGCAAACAGTGAGAGAGAGAGACAGACAGACAGAGAAAGACAGAGACAGAAACAGAGAGAAAGACAGGGATAAGGAGAGTTTTCGAGCAGACTAATAATAATAATAATAATAATAATAATAATAATAATAATAATAACAATAAACAGAAAAAAAAGAAAAGCTCCAAATCGTTTTCACAGGTATTCCAGCTGACGTTCAAATGCACGTATGGAACCCCTCCCACCCACCCATCCACCCCTTCCCCCAACGCCCCCATCCCTACCCCCCTGTCCTGCCCTCCCTCCCTCCCTCCCTCCCTCCCACCATGCGTATGTGCCTAATCCTCTCCTTCCCCGTACCCCCCCCCCCTCCCATCACACATTGAGTTGCGGTTTAGTAGCGGGTTACGACCATACTAGGCTCTTCC
>NC_134889.1:29244564-29254564 GCF_041734735.1 Babylonia areolata | reverse complement strand
CCCCCCACCGATAACAAGACATCTTGAATGCAACCAAACGCTCTAGGCTTTGGCATCTGTGTTTTCAGGCCACGAAGGTCTATAATACTGTCTTTTTTTGTGTGTGTGCGTGTCTTCTTTATGAACTGGGTCGTGAACAACCCAAGTGTGTGATGCCTGGGAAAGACATTCGTTTCATGTGATAAATGATTCAACAACGCACTATGGCTTGGCTTCGCATGCAGAAACCTCTAAAAACTGCTGCTGCATTTACATTACTTTTTGTTTCCCTCTCTCTCTCTCTCTCTCTCTCTCTCTCTCTCTCTCTCTCTCTCTCTCTCTCTCTCTCTCTCTCTGTCTCTCTCTCTCTCCTGTCAGCTTTCCAGTCACTAAAAACCCCATTTCAAGTTGTTGTTGTTGTTGTTGTTTTCATTCTGTTTTCTTTTCTTTTGCTTTCAATTTCTCCCAAATGATAGGACCGTTTTCTGTTCCCTTTACAACCTACAGCCATTAACTCTCTCCATACGAACGGCGAAAGAGACGACGTTAACAGCGTTTCACCCCCAATTACCATCATCAAAATATTGCAAGCGGAAGGCTCTTATACTGAAGACGTGAATGTTGACAAAAAATACCACAATTCTGACGACGGAAGCTAAAGGTTGGGTCATTCAGACACCCACTGGACATCCGAGGGGTCTGTGTAGAGAAGAAGAGAGGACTGGCCGTACTGAGTGAGTTAATCTTACTTTCTAACTAGGCTGAAACAAAAAACAAAAAACAACAAAAAAAAGGGGGGGGGGGAGGGGGGGAATAGATATATCGTCATTTCTTCAACAACACACGAAACAAAACAAAACAAAACAAAACAAAATATGTAGAAGGAGCAAGTCATTTATCACATTGTTAACAACGACGTTCAAAAAGAACTAAAACACTGGAGAAGGAGACAGGTGATTTGTCATAGCTCTTTAACGCTCGTAAACCAGAGGAACTTAGAAGGGGGTAACATATATTTTTCAGCAACGTTTTGGACACAAACAGAATTTAGGAGGGGGGGGGGGGGGGGGGGGGGGGGCTCTCGATTTTTTTTTTTTTTTTTTTTTTTTTTACGTGAAACAACACTTGTAAATAAAGATACAAGAATGGGATGTAATTGTAATGTCCTATATGCCTACCCCCACCCTCTCACCACCTCCCCCACACACACACCCTCCGCCCCCCGCATCCCCGGCCCCCAAATTTTGAAAACAAGTAAAACTGACAGCGGGGGGTAATTCGCCTTTCTGCCAACAACATTTGGAACCATCTGACAGCAGCGGGTAATTCGCCTTTCTGCCAACAACATTTGGAACCAACTAACAGCGGGGGTAATTTGCCTTTCTGCCAACAACATTTGGAACCAACTGACAAGGGGGGTAATTTGCCTTTCTGCCAACAACATTTGGAACCAACTAACAGCGGGGGGTAATTTGCCTTTCTGCCAACAACATTTGGAACCAACTGACAAGGGGGGTAATTTGCCTTTCTGCTAACAATACTTGGAACCAACTGACAACGGGGGGTAATTTGCCTTTCTGCCAACAACAATTGAAACAAACTGACAACGGGGAGGGGGTGGGGGGTAATTTGCCTTTGGAACCAACTGACAACGGGGGTAATTTGCCTTTCTGCCAACAACATTCCGAACCAACTGACAGCGGGGGGTAATTTGCCTTTCTGCCAACAACATTTGGAACCAACTGACAAGGGGGGTAATTTGCCTTTCTGCCAACAACATTTGGAACCAACTGACAAGGGGGGTAATTTGCCTTTCTGCCAACAACATTCCGAACCAACTGACAAGGGGGGTAATTTGCCTTTCTGCCAACAACATTCCGAACCAACTGACAAGGGGGGTAATTTGCCTTTCTGCCAACAACATTCCGAACCAACTGACAAGGGGGGTAATCTGCCTTTCTGCCAACAACATTCCGAACCAACTAACAGCGGGGGGTAATTTGCCTTTCTGCCAACAACATTCCGAACCAACTGACAGCGGGGGGTAATTTGTCTTTCTGTCAACAACATTCCGAACCAACTAACAACGTGGGTAATTTGCCTTTCTGCCAACAGCATTTGGAACCAACTGACAAGGGGGGTAATTTGCCTTTCTGCCAACAACATTTGGAACTGACAAGGGGGGTAATTTGCCTTTCTGCCAACAACATTTGGAACTGACAAGGGGGGTAATTTGCCTTTCTGCCAACAACATTTGGAACCAACTGACAACGGGGAGGGGGGAGCCGGGGGGGGGGGGGGGGGGTAATTTGCCTTTCTGCCAACAACATTTGAACCAACTGACAACGGGGGACGGGGGGGTGGGGGTGGGGGGCGTAATTTGCCTTTCTGCCAACAACATTTCGAAGCAACAGTTTCTGTCTCTTCGAGTAACGAATATTACACCTACAGGTGGGGTCAGCCTGGCTTTTGGTGTATTGTCTTTTGGCAATGCGGAAAAGTACAGTACAGTATAGTACGAGGGTCATTCAATAAATAAGGTGAATTTTTCGGTATAAGGACTTCTAATACAGATAGAAGCTTACTTCTTTTTTTTTCAACGTAGTCTCCCAGCACTGTCACACACTTTTCCCGTCTGTGCACAAGCTTCCGTATTCCCTCAGCGTAAAAATCTTTGGACTGATGTCTCAGCCAGTCGCTCACAACACTTTTGACTTCATCGTCACTTTCAAACTTCGTGCCTCTCGTGAACGCTTTCAAGGGACCAAACAGGTGAAAGTCTGAAGGGGCAAGGTCTGGGCTGTAAGGGGGATGAGGGAGCAGTTCCCAGCCCAGCTCGTTGATGGTCTGCACGTTCGGGCTGCTGTGTGAGGCCTTGCGTTGTCATGATGCAAGATGACTCCTTCTGACTGATGACCCCTGCGTTTGTTCTTTATGTCTTTCTTGACCTGCCTCAGCAGTTCACAGTAGTTGGCACTGTTCACAGTGCTTCCTTTCTCAAGGAATGAAATGGTGATTGGGCCTTGCATATCCAAAAAAAACGGTGAGCATCACCTTCCTCGTGGACCGCTGGGACTTGAACTTCTTCTTCACTGGAGAGCCTACGTGCTTCCACTCCATGGACTGCCGTTTGGACTCAGGCTCATAGTGCCAAACCCATGTCTCGTCACATGTGACCACCTTCTTCAGAAACTCATCACCATCCTTCTCATAGCGGCAGAGACACTGCTGGGACAACTCGACCCTCCTCTGTTTGTGCTCTGGAGTAAGCATCTTTGGCACCCACCGGCAGCTGACCTTCGAGTAGCCAAGGTCATCATGGACAATTTTGTGTGCTGTCCCAACAGATAAGCTCAAAGTCCTTGCAATGTCATCCACTGTCACCCTTCTGTCAGACTGAATGAGGTCATTGACTGATTCGATCACCTCAGGAGACCTCACTTCTGTAGGCCTTCCAGGCCTGTCTTCATCCTCAACACTGTTCCGTCCTTCTTTAAACAATTTAGCCCACTTGTAGACATTTTTTCGGCTGAAAAATGTGGCACCATACACAGTTGACATTCTCCTATGAATTTCAACTGGTTTGCACCCTTCAGCAACCAAAAACGTGATGACTGACCGCTGTTCAATGCTGGAGCATGCTTCTTGGTCGGCCATCATTGTTAATCGCCAAAACTCTCAAAGTTTTTTTTTAATCTGCAAAACAAATTAAATCCATGTAAAAAAAAGAAGTAAAACAAAAAAAAAGAAGAAAAAAGTAAGCTTCTATCTGTATTAGAAGTCCTTATACCGAAAAATGCACCCTATTTATTGAAGGACCCTCGTACAGTACACTGTAGTACAGTACAGTACTGTACAGCACAGTACATTATTGTGCAAGGCACGGCAGGGTTGTGTAAAAAGCACAATGCAGTTCAGTACAGCACTGTACAGTGCAATGGAATAGCCATTCATTGTCACAGAGACACACACAGAGAGAGAGAGAGAGAGAGAGAGAGAGAGAGACTGACAAACAGACAGACAGAAACAGAGACAGAGACACAGAGAGAGAGAGAGAGAGAGACTGACAAACAGACAGACAGAAACAGAGACAGAGACAGACAGACAGACAGAGAGAGAAACGAAACGAAACGAGACGAAACGAAACGGAATTTCATTTTCTCAGGGTAACGAGATAAGCAAAACGTATGCTTTTTTTCCCACTCTGCCCTGGGGTATGAAAAAAAGGGGAGGAAAAGAGGGATGTGGGGGGTAGGGCTACATCAGAAGACAGACACAGAGAGAGAGAGAGGGAGAGAGAGACAGCAAGAGGAGAAAGAGAGAGGGGAGGGATGGGAAGGTGTCAAAAGAACAAGTGAGGAAGAGAAGGATAGTTCACACACACACACACACACACACACACACACACACACACACACACACACACACACTCACTCACTCACTCACTCACAGAGAGAGAGAGAGAGAGAGAGAGAGAGAGAGAGAGAGAGAGAGAGAGAGAGAGAGAGAATAAAAGAACATCATCACACCAAGAAAAGAAAAAAAGGTAAGAAGGAAAAAAAAACGGAATCAAAGAATCCACTTCCAGCCTTCCTGCTGAAGTGCCTCTCAGCCCTCGTCTTCTCAAAGGAAAGTAATCATAAATCCTGATTTAATCATCTCCAACTTGTCCTGAATGATAATATAAATTTCGGTGTTTTTTGGTTTTATTTTTTAAGCAGTACAAAAAACCCCTCCCTCCCCATCCTGTAACCCCCCTCACCCCGATAAAAAAAAGAAGAAGAAAAGAAGTTACAGTAGTGACAAGAAATAAGGGACAGACAGACATACAGACAGACAGACACGGACAGGAACGGGCAGAGACCGATAAGATTAAAACATAAATAGAAGAAAAAAATAGAGAAGGAGATACAGACAGGCAGAGAAACGCACAGAGAGAGAGAGAGAGAGAGAGAGAGAGAGAGAGAGAGAAGAGGAGATGGAGGAGGAGAAGGAAAAGGAGAGAGAGAGACAGACGGACAGACAGACGGGCAGACAGAGACGGAAAGGGTAAGACAGAGGCAGAGTGAGAAAAAGAGAGAGAGAGAGAGGGAGAGAGAAAGAGACAGACACAGACAGAGAGACAGACAGAGGTGGATCCAGTGAACGATCAAAAGAAAAGAAAGACCAGCCACGAACGAGCGAATGAAAAACAAAAATCAACACGAAATCGAATGGAGGGAGAGAAAAAAAAGGAGGAGAAGAACTAGAACCAGAACAAAAAGAGCAAGAACAAGAAAATCAAATCTTCTATTTCCAGTCTTCAATCTTGAGGCGCCGCCTCCAAGACGCAGACACAGACACAGGCGCACGCACGCACGCACGTACGCACGCACGCACGACGCACGCACACTAGCGAAGAACCGAACTGCAAAGAAAACGGAAAAGTAATCTGGAATCCTGATTCCATCATGGCATTGAATCGGCGTCTCTGGAGGGGTGATGGAGAATTTTCTCCAGCTCTACCCACGGCTCTGGTCTGGGGGTTCCACTGACTGGCATCTGCTACTGCTGTTTCAGCAGCAGAGCTCTGGCCTCGGTGATGCATCGGTCTAGTCTAGGAAGTGGACTCAGAACTAAGAACTCAGAAAAAATTGTGTAGCCAAGCACTAGGCTGGCTTCACTGACAGTTTACCACACCAGCTGTTAGCAGACGCCGTTTTCGCAACTAACTACAACGCCTGTTTTACATCTATTTGAGACATGCACAAAATACCGGGAAATATAGGAAGGTGGGGAGGGGGCAGGGGGTGGGGGGGGGGGTAGTAAGGGACCAACATCATGGACAGAACATTTCATAAATTGAAAAAAAGTAGACAGATATTGATTCTTGTTCGTGACATTTCCTGAAATAACGTGGGGGTTTTGTGTGTGTGTGTTTGTTTTTTTTTTTTGTTTTTTTGTTTAATAGTGATATCATCGTGTCATAAAATGTTCTTCTCCTCTCTTCTTTATATCAGGCGCAATGAATAAACATTGCACAGTGTGAGTAATGCGCTTGTTTTCATTTTGAAAAAAAAAAAAAAAAGTAAAGCTAAGTCTGTCTATCGGCCTGGGGAAGCCAGAGAGAATCTGAGGGTACCCTCCGAGATCGAAACTCTCACTTGCGAGAATTTTCTCTGGACTTTTCAGTGGACTTCGACTGTTCGGCCCAGTCTCTTTTCCTTTCACCACCTACCACCACCACCACCCTGTGATCCGGGGGAAAGCGCCAACAGTCATTTCATTTGGCATCCTGCAGGCCAGACTGACTCGATCACGTGCAGACAGTGAACACTTTTTTGTCAGACTGTGGTCAATAGAAGACTTGCACTTCTAATCCCAGTCATCGTAAGATAGCCACACTTATCGCTAACTACACGGCACTGGTAGTCGTTCGTGGTCTGTAGCTTCAGGTTGAACCACTAGGGTGGTAAAGGCTGGTTGATGCTTGTTGGTGTTTGTTTGTTTTTTTTGTTTTGTTTTTTTCTTTTTAATACAGAAAAGTGACGAGTCCACAGGGTGTGCGTGTATAATTATGTATGTGTGTGGGGGTGTGGGTGTTTGTGTGGGTGGGTGTGTACATGTGCATGTGTGTGTGGGGGGGGGGAGATGTAGTTGTGTGTGTGTATGTGTGTGTGTGTGTGTATGTGTGTGTTTGGGTGGGTGGGTGTGGGTGTGCGCGTGGGGTGGAGTTGGGGGGGGGGGTTGTGTGGGGGTGGGGATGTTTGTGTGGGTGTTTCTTCTCCTCTCTTCTTTATATCAGGCGTAATGAATAAACATTGCACAGTGTGAGTAATACGCTTGTTTTCATTTTGAAAAAAAAAAGTACAGCTAAGTCTGTCTTGCACTTCTAATCCCAGTCATCGTGAGATAGCCACACTTATCGCTAACTACACGGCACTGGTAGTCGTTCGTGGTCTGTAGCTTCAGGTGGAACCACCTGGGTGGTAAAGGCTGGTCGATGCTTGTTGGAGTTTTTTTGTTTGTTTTTTTTTAATACAGAACAGGGTGTGCGTGTATAATTATGTATGTGTGTGGGGGTGTGGGTGTTTGTGTGGGTGGGTGTGTACATGTGCATGTGTGTGTGGGGGGGGGAGATGTAGTTGTGTGTGTGGTGTGTGTGTGTGTGTTTGGGTGGGTGGGTGTGGGTGTGCGCGGGGGGGTGGAGTTGGGGGGTGGGTTGTGTGGGGGTGGGGGTGTTTGTGGGGGGGGGTGTACATGTGTGGGTGGGTGTGGGTGTGGGTGTGCGTGTATATGTGTGTGTGGGTGTGGGTGTGTGTAGGTGTGCATGTGCGTGTTTGTGTGGGCGAGATCAAGGTGGGGGTGGGGGAACGGAGTGGGGGTGGGGGGGGGGGGGGGGGGGGCAGTGTGTTTATGCGAACGTGCATGTGCATGTATATAAATATATAACATTTCCTTGATCAGAAATGGGTCAACACCTTCTTTTTCTTCTATTTATGTGTTTGCATACGTGTGTGCTTATAACCAAAAAATATATACACGTGTGTGTACGCATGCTCGCGTGAGTATGCATGTGTGTGCATGTGTGTGTGTGTGAGAGAGAGAGAGAGAGACAGACAGACAGACAGACAGAGACAGAGAGACAGAGACAGAGAGACAGACGGTGAAACAGGCACAGAGAGACAGACAGACAGAAAGAGACAGAGGCAGAGACAGAGAGAGGGAGATAGAAAAATTCCGCTAGACAAGACAGATGACACATACACGCACAGCCCACAGCCCCAGATAGGAGACACGCTGTATTGTCCAGGGATCCTGTACCTCAGTGTTCCCAATCTGCACAGCTCTCAAGATCGCTTTTCCATCTCCTGCAAAATGCTTCTTCACACCACCACCACCACCACCAGCCACACGGAGACGGTGTCAACTAATGGAAATACCCCCGTCTCACATTTGCAACACCAGGAGGGATGGTTAATTCACTTGTGGTGGTCATTATCTTTTTTCCATTTCAATGTTTAGACGACGGAGACGGTGTCAACTAATGGAAATACTCCCGTCTCACATTTGCAACACCAGGGGGGATGGTTAATTCACTTGTGGTGGTTATTATCTTTTTCCATTTCAATGTTTAGACGTACATGACTTTACACATCTTTTGTTTTTCAGTTTCATCTTCTGCCAACCCAACACTAGAAGTGAGTCTGAACTACACTGTGACTGTGACGTCGCGAAAACATCATTATAGGTCAAGTCAAACAAGTCCTTTTTTTTCTCTCTCTCTCTCTATTCCTGATCTCATGTCTCTGCCATGGTATTATATTCCATGGTTATAGCTCAGGCAACTGCATAGATTCGTTAAAGCTCCACCACCGCCACCACAACAACAAAACAACAACAACCTCAACAACATAAATAAGACAACAACAACAAAACAACAACGCCAACATCAACAAACACAACAGTTTAACTGGATGCATACAGATAGAGTTGGAGGTATCTTGAGAATTAACCACCAAAAACACATATACCTTCTTACAGGTTGAGACCTTGAATTATAAATGCATAAAATAACTCATATTCTTCTTCTTCTTCTTCTTCTTCTTCTTCTTCTTCTTCTTCTTCTTCTTCTTTGCGTTCGACAGCTACGCAGTCAGGGTCGAAGTCCGAGGGATGCCACAAACTCGGACGTCCGGTGAAGATCGGCTTCCGTCCCCCAGAGCTTGGTGTTAAGGTCAGCACCCCCAGGCCAGGACTGCTGCCGCATCTTCTCATACAGGGGGCAGTCTTGGAGAATACGGGATGGGGTCTGGTCAGCCTGGCCGCAATCACATAGGGATGTGGCTGCCACTCCAATCCTCTTCAGGTGCGCTCGGAGGCCGCAGTGTCCTGTGCGAAGGCGGTAGATGGTAGTCTGGTGCCTTCTCTCCAGTGTCCTGATGGGATCCTGGTGTGCCTGGTAGCCTCCGTTCAGGGTGACCCAGCCTTTTAGTATTTCCAGTTCGTAATTTCCAAGAAGACATTGACTGATTTCGAAGACTGTTTTCTTGCGAGTAACCAATGATATCTTCACCATTACCTATTTCTTTAGTATGCTCGTGAAACGAAACGCAACAGAGGAGGAAGAAAGAAAGAAAAAACAATGAAAGCAATGTGTCGGTAATGGAGTAAATGGGTGAGTCTGATGTGGAGAAGGAAATTGAATTACTTACTTTGGATATGTTTTCCTTTTTTTTCAACTTCTTTCACTCTTTTCCTTGTTTCTTTGTTTCCTTCTTTTTGACTTTCTTCTTGGGATTTTTAAAATTCTTCTTTGGACTTTTTTCTTTCTTTGTTTATTTTTCTTTCTTTCTTTCTTTCTTTCTTTCTTTCTTGTTTTCCTCTTCCTTCTTCTTCGTCTTCTTCCTCCTTTTTCATCTTCCTGCCTTTTTTTTTTTTTTTTTCCTCGTCTTTTTCCTCGTCTCCTTCTTCTTCTTGGTGTTGAAAGGTATCAGAGAATTAACACCCCCCCCCCCACCCACCACACCCACACCTGGGGGTTGGCGGAGCTGGGGGGCGGGGGGGATAATGTGTGTGGGGGGGAGGACCTTGATTTTGTTGCACCACGAGGACACCGCAAGAAAAGGGAACAAACACAATGGCCTACTAATCAAATGCGGCGTTCCTGGCGGGATCGGAAAAGTGTGGCAGAAGCCACTCCTCACACGTCCGCGCGTGCTCACGTGTCCGGAGAGACAGAAAGGAAAGACAGAGGAAGAGGGGAGGGGGAGAGGATGGGGGGGGGGAGAGAGAGGGGGGGGAGAGAGAGGAAGAGAGAGGGAGGGCGGGAGACAAGAGAGAGAGGGGGGGGAGAGAGGGGAAGAGAGAGAGGGAGGGAGAGAGAGAGAGAGAGAGAGAGAGACAGAGGGGGTGGGGAAAGAGAGAGACAGACAGACAGAGAGAGACAGAGAGAGGGAGATCGGGAGATATAAAGACAGTGAGAGAGGGTCAGAGAGAGGTGGGGGAGAGAGAGAGAGACAGAGAGCGAGAGAGAGAGACA
>NC_134889.1:29237064-29239564 GCF_041734735.1 Babylonia areolata | reverse complement strand
AGGGAAAGAGGAAGAGAGAGGGGTGGAGAGGAGAGACAGAGCAGAGAGAGGAAGAGAGAGGAGAGAGAGAGAGAGAAAGAGAGAGAGAAAGGAAGATAAAAGAAGAGATGGGGAAGGAAGAGGAGAACACGGGAAAGAGGGAGAGAAAGAAGGGGGGGGGGGGAGAAGAGGAGAGACAGAGCAGAGAGAGCACAGAGACAGAGAGGAGAGAGAGAGAGAGAGGAGAGAGAGAAAGGAAGAGAGAGAGAGAGATGGGGAAGGAAGAGGAGAAAACGGGAAAGAGGGAGAGAGAGAGGGGGAAGAAGAGGAGAGTAGAGAGAGGAGAGAGAGAGAATAGAGTGAGAGGAGAGAGGGAGAGAGAGAGAGAGAGGAGAGTGGGGAGAGAGAGAGAGGAGAGAGAGAGAAAGAGAGAGAGGAGAGAAAAGACACACAGAGAGAGGCAGGCCCACAGCTGACTCCTACCCAGAGTTGAGCATGCCATGGGTTCAAATAGGAAGACATGGACTACACAAGTCGAGGGTCACCCACTTCACGGAGCCGTCTTGAGGAGTTATGCTCAAATGTTCCCACCAATACACGAAACTCCGTATCGGCGACACAGAGCAGTGCCCCTGTAGAACAGGCAGCCAGACAATCTGCTGCAGTTCTGCCCGCTCCACCAAGCGCTCCGAGGGAAAACTTGGCCCGACCCAATCCCAGCGGCCCGGAAGCTCTACGGAGGACTGGAGGACCTGCGACGTACTGTCGCCTCCGTCGTGGTGACGGGGGAATCCATCTGATAAATGACGAACGAGACAACAACAAATGTTCCCACCCACAAAAGCATACATGAGTCTGTATCTCTCAGTCTGGTTGAAACCGGAATATATATGATGAGAGTACACAGCCTTAGTTGTTGATTAAGAAAACCCAAACGGAAATGGAACCATAATTATAGCAGCATCTTCATCACCCCCATAATCATTCCTCGTCATCTCTTTTTTTTTTTTTCTTTTTTTTTTCCAAAAGTCCTACTTTCTGGTGTACAAAAAGATGAAGGTGAACACGATAGCATGACAGATCAACTTTTTTTTCTATATGCTTGACAAAGAACAGACATTGATTTCAAACTTTCATGATTTTTTTGTTTTTTAAACAGTGACTGGTCGTGGTAACAAAATGAAAAACGCTGTATGATCGGGAAGAAACAAGCAACACGAACATGCACGCGACCAAAAACCCACGTCCTCATGAACGTCGACAGAGTGATTATCCTTAGTAATGTGAAGGATGACCTCCCTTCGAAATGAAGGTTTTTGGGTCAGAAGAAAAGGTCGCCACACGAGTTCTTTGAAACGTATCACATGCAACAAAGAGATGCCACACTCAGGGGTGGGGGGGCGGGGGGGGGGGGAGGGGGGTAAAGTACGTGCTTTATTCTATCCTTTAATCTCAGATTTTTAAAAAAGTCACCGGTGCTGGTCAGGCAACCAGGCTAATGTCGGAACGACGAGCTAGCCCTTCAACACCCAACTGATATCCTTGACCGCTCTCGATGGAGGATGCTGTGCTCTAGTGGCATAAAGACGTTTGAAAACAAGAGAACGCTGGCCATTAAGGAGATGTGTGAGCGAAGGAAGCAGGGCTCAACTTCTGGAGACGTTTTCCCTTGCAACACCTGTGGGAAGTGCTGTGCATCCAGAATCGGCCTCTTCTCCCATATGAGGACACACACCGACAGATACACCTGCCTGCCTACTCATCCGTCGGTCCGACGGGAGACTCCATCAATCTAAGAGGTCAGGTGGGATATACACACAACCTGTGACTGACGAGGTCAGAAAGTGACAGTTAGCAGCCATGCTGCACGTGCAAAACTGATGCTCTGCTAGCAGAGAGCGTAAACGAAGATGGTAGCTTGATTAGGACCGCCTCGATTGAAGAAAATGAAGTAGACGGAGAGAGAAAGAGAGAGAGACAGAGACAGACAGACAGAGATAGAGACAGAGAGAGAGAGAGAGAGAGAGAGAGAGAGAGAGAGAGATCTTTTCGGCGTCTGTAACCGTGTCTGTCTCTCTTCTTTACACACACACACACACACACACACACACACACACACACACACACACACACACACACACACACACACACACACACACACACACACACACACACACACACTCCGATAACATCCAGACTCGAGTGTAATTACGTAATGGGCTATGCATGTAAATTTGGTTGTGTTGGATTTGTTTTTGTTTTTTGTTGTTGTTGTTTTTTTTGTTTTGTTTTGGGGGGTTTTAAATTTGTTTTTCATTTTAGTGTTTAAATGCATGTTTTTAAACGTCGGTATCTACATTGAAAAGCGCAATCGAGCATGTTTTACATGGAAAGGCACTTTATAAATCAAGTTATTGTGCATTCTATGCAATAAACACACACACGCGCGCACGCATTCTCTCTCTCTCTCTCTCTCTCTCTCTCTCTCTCTCTCTCTCTCTCTCTCTCACACACACACACA
>NC_134889.1:29214564-29224564 GCF_041734735.1 Babylonia areolata | reverse complement strand
CCTTCTGAGGGAATTGCTGCTCCGTCTGCAAGCACCTTCTCCTTCCTTCGTCTTGAGGGTGACTGAGCAATCCCCCACCCCTCACTCCAACCAATTCCCCCGGTACGTTTTATTTGTCGGGAAAGTGCATTGATTTGTGGGCGTGGCACTACGCTACGTCACGTTCCTCTCAGGACTGTTCGGTGAAGGTCTCATCGGAAAGGAGACACCCAGGCGGTGTGTGTGGAGGTATTTCTTTGTCAGGCAGTTAACATGGGACAATGTCTGTCTGTGTGTCTGTCTATTTGACTGTCTTAGTGTGTCCGTCTGTCTGTCTGTCTTCCCTTCTGCCTGTCTGTTTGCCTGTCTGTCCATCAACCATCAAAAAAACCAATCATAAAAAGTTTTGTTGTTTTCTTTAACCAAACAGATCACTTATGACACAAATAGAAAATCACTCAGCAAAGAAGCACTCAAAGAAATAATACACAGAGAAGGGAAAGAAAAAAAAATACCAGTGAAATAATAACAGTGATGAAAGACAGCTATTGGTTCCCTTTTGTCCTACAGATCCGAAGGTGCTTATTAGTTTCAGGTCTGGTGGTTTTACTGGCATAGGTCTGTCACCTTCATGGGAGTAACTGAGGGGGTAAGGGGGAGAGGCAGAAAGGGGTTTTAAATGGACCTTTGCTTTTTGTGCCAGTGTCTGTTTTTTCTGTGTGACTTTTGGTGTGTTTTTTGTTTCGTTTTGTTTTTGTGTGTGGGTGGATTTGTTTTTTTTTTTTTCTTCTTCTTCTTCTTGCTGTTGCTGTTGATTTTTGCCTGGCAGTGGAGTACATGGCTCAGACAAAACTTCTAGAAAATTCAAGAAAACGAACTGCTTTCAAATTGAAGCAAATCAGAAAGCCCAAACACGATTCCTTGTTGAGCCCCTTGCATTCAAACGAATGTCTAATCAAAGCACAGACACGAATCTGTTTCGAAACCTAGTTACGTGAAATCGATGCCAAAGGTTAACGCAGTTTTTTGGGATTGGAGTGCTCTGACTGACCTTCTGAGGAATTGCTGCCCTGTCTGCAAGCACCTTCTCCTTCCTTCGTCTTGAGGGTGACTGAGCAATCCCCCACCCCTCACTCCAACCAATTCCCCTGGTACGTTTTATTTGTCGGGAAAGTGCATTGATTTGTGGGCGTGGCACTACGCTACGTCACGTTCCTCTCAGGACTGTTCGGTGAAGGTCTCATCGGAAAGGAGACACCCAGGCAGTGTGTGTGGAGGTATTTCTTTGCCAGGCAGTTCATATGGGACAATGTCTGTCTGTGTGTCTGTCTATTTGACTGTCTTAGTCTTTTCATCTGCCTGTCTGTCTCTCTGTCTGCCTGTCTGTTTGCCTGTCTGTCCATCAACCATCAAAAGAACCAATCATAAAAAGTTTTGGGTTTTTTGGGGTTTTTTTAACCAAACAGATCACTTATGACACTAATAGAAAATCACTCAGCAAAGAAGCACTCAAAGAAATAATACACAGAGAAGGGGAAAAAACACTTACCAAGGAAATAATAACAGAGATGAAAAGACAGCTGTTGGTTCCCTTTCGTCCTACAGATCTGAAGGTGCTTATTAGTTTCAGGTCTGGTGGCTTTACTGGCATAGGTCTGTCACCTTCATGGGAGTAACTGAGGGGGTAAGGGGGAGAGGCAGAAAGGGGTTTTGAATGGACCTTTGCTTTTTGTGCCAGTGTCTGTTTTTTTCTGTGTGACTTTTGGTGTGTTTTTTGTTTCGTTTTGTTTTTGTGTGTGGATGGATTTGTTTTTCTTTTGTTTTGTTTTGTTTCTTGTTGTTGTTGCTGTTGATTTTTGCCTTCAGTGGAGTACATGGCTCAGACAAAACTTCTAGAAAATTCAAGAAAACGATCTGCTTTCAAATTGAAGCAAAACAGAAATCCCAAGCACGATTCCTTGTTAAGCCCCTTGAATTCAAACGAATGTCTACTCAAAGCACAGACATGAATCTGTTTCGAAACCTAGTTACGTGAAATCGATGCCAAAGGTTAACGCAGTTTTTTGGGATTGGAGTGCTCTGACTGACCTTCTGAGGGAATTGCTGCCCCATCTGCAAGCACCTTCTCCTTCCTTCGTCTTGAGGGTGACTGAGCAATCCCCCACCCCTCACTCCAACCAATTCCCCCGGTACGTTTTATTTGTCGGGAAAGTGCATTGATTTGTGGGCGTGGCACTACGCTACGTCACGTTCCTCTCAGGACTGTTCGGTGAAGGTCTCATCGGAAAGGAGACACCCAGGCGGTGTGTGTGGAGGTATTTCTTTGTCAGGCAGTTAATATGGGACAATGTCTGTCTGTGTGTCTGTTTGTCTATCTGACTGTCTTAGTCTGTCCATCTGTCTGTCTGTCTTCCCTTCTGCCTGTCTGTTTGCCTGTCTGTCCATCAACCATCAAAAAAAACAATCATAAAAAGTTTTGTTGTTTTCTTTAACCAAACAGATCACTTATGACACAAATAGAAAATCACTCAGCAAAGAAGCACTCAAAGAAATAATACACAGTGAAGGGGAAAAAAACACTTACCAAGGAAATAATAACAGAGGTGAAAAGACAGCTGTTGGTTCCCTTTCGTCCTACAGATCTGAAGGTGCTTATTAGTTTCAGGTCTGGTGGTTTTACTGGCATAGGTTTGTCACCTTCATGGGAGTAACTGAGGGGGTAAGGGAGAGAGGCAGAAAGGGGTTTTAAATGGACCTTTGCTTTTTGTGCCAGTGTCTGTTGTTTTTTTATGTGTGACTTTTGGTGTGTTTTTTGTTTCGTTTTGTTTGTGTGTGTGGGTGGATTTTTTTTGGATTTTTTTTTTCTTCTTGTTGTTGCTGTTGATTTTTGCCAGAGTACATGGCTTAGACAAAACTTCTAGAAAATTCAAGAAAACGATGTGCTTTCAAATTGAAACAAAACAGAAAGCACAAACACGAGCCATTGTTAAACCCCTTGCATTCAAACGAATGACGAATCAAAGCACAGACACGAATCTGTTTTGAAACCTACTTACGTGAAATCGATGCCAAAGGTTAACGCAGTTTTTGGGATCGGAGTGCTCTGACTGACCTCCTGAGGAAATTGCTGCCCTGTCTGCAAGCACCTTCTCCTTCCTTCGTTTTGAGGGTGACTGAGCAATCCCCCACCCCTCACTCCAACCAATTCCCCCGGTACGTTTTATTTGTCGGGAGAGTGCATTGATTTTTGGGCGTGGCACCACGCTACATCACGTTCCTCTCAGGACTGTTCGGTGAAGGTCTCATCGGAAAGGAGACACCCAGGCGGTGTGTGTAAAGGTATTTCTTTGTCAGGCAGTTAATATGGGACAATGTCTGTGTGTGTCTGTCTATTTGACTGTCTTAGTCTGTCCGTCTGTCTGTCTTCCTTTTCTGCCTGTCTGCCTGTCTGTTTGCCTGTCTGTCTATCAGCCATCAAAAGAAGCAATCATAAAACAAATTGTTGTTTTTTTTATTTTTAACCCAAACACATAACTAATGACACAAATAGAATGTCTAATCAAAGCACAGACATGAATCTGTTTCGAAACCTACTTACCTTCCTGGGAGTAAAACGATCTGCTTTCAAATTGAAGCAAACCAGAAAGCCCAAACACGATTCCTTGTTAAGCCCCTTGAATTCAAACGAATGTCTACTCAAAGCACAGACACGACTCTGTTTAGAAACCCAGTTACGTGAAATCGATGCCAAAGGTTAACGCAGTTTTTGGGATTGGAGTGCTCTGACTGACCTTCTTGGGAAATTGCTGCCCCGTCTGCAAGCACCTTCTCCTTCCTTCGTCTTGAGGGTGACTGAGCAATCCCCCACCCCTCACTCCAACCAATTCCCCCGGTACGTTTTATTTGTCGGGAAAGTGCATTGATTTGTGGGCGTGGCACTACGCTACGTCACGTTCCTCTCAGGACTGTTCGGTGAAGGTCTCATCGGAAAGTAGACACCCAGGCAGTGTGTGTGGTGGTATTGCTTTGTCAGACAGTAAATGTTGACTCTATCTGTCTGTCTGTGTCTGTCTGTCTCTGTCTCTCCTATCTTATTGGTTTCTATCTCTCTTTCTCTCTTTCTGTCTGTTTATATGCCAAGCTCTCTGTCTCTGTCTGCCTGTCTGTCTGTCTCTCTCTGTCTCTGTCTTTGTCCGTCTCTCTCTCTCTCTCCCTCTCTTCTGTATCTTAGTGGCTGAACTTTCATGGCACCACTAAATTATATCAGGACAGCTACACAAGACATGTTAGAGGAAGAAGAAGGAGGAGGAGGAGGTAAAGGGAGGCGAAGAAAAAGGAGAAGGAAAAACCGAAGAAGAACAAGAACAAGAAAACAAGAAGAACATAAAAAATCGAGACGTTAAGCAAATTAGAACATCTGCATCCTTTGCTTCCAATGGATCCAAGATCGACGCATATCCATCATCAAAATGGAGAAGCCATTGTGCATACGAATCGGAGATGATCAGCAGAGATAATCACCAATTGCTATCAGACAGTCACCATCACCGGGGATAATCATCACTGAACAGGACGATATAAAAAGAGGCAGACGTCGACACCGTAACGTTTTGTTGTCATTGAAAAAAAGGTCTTTGGGAGAGAAGGAGGGTGGCGGGGGGGAGACAGAGAGAAGGAGAGACAGACAGACAGATAGACAGACAGACAGACAGATAGGCAGGCAGGCAGGTAGGCAGACAGACTGACAGACAGGCAGGCAGGCAGGCAGAGACAGAGACAGATACAGAGAGAAGGAGAAGAGAGAGAAAGAGGGAGAAAGAGAGAGAGGGGGGGACAGAGACAAAGAGACAGAGACTGGGAGAAATGAAATGAGATGTCAAGACAAAGACGGAGACAGAGAAACAGACAGGCACAAAGACACAGACAGAGAGACACAAAGAGAGAGAAGAAGAAGCCAATTATAGATGACGAAGTCTCTGGAGAAAAGGGGGATGTCTGAACATGACACTGTACACAACACACCATCCCCTCACCCACAGACCAGAGAGACCAGAAATGCCACCGCACGTGGGGCTGCTGACACGCTACTGCCTTGAGTCCCCCCCCCCCCATTCCCCCCCATGCCCCCGCCCCAAGAAAGCCTTCAGGGAACACCCCTGAGCAGAGCGTGACTTAGCGTAGTGCCAGGTCCACAAATCACCGCACCCTCCCAACAAATAAAACGTACCAGGGGGAATTGATTGGGGTGAGGGGTGGGGGATTGCTCGGTCACCCTCAGGTCGAAGGAAGGGGAAGGTGCATGGAGATGACTGGGCAGCAGTTTCCTCAAGGGGTCAGTCAGAGCTCTCCATTCCCAAAACTGTGCTAAACCTCAGCATTGAATTCATGTAACTAGGTTTCAAACCGATCCGTGTCTGTGCTTTGATTAGGCATCCATTTTAAAAGGTCTGTCAGAACACTTCGATCCCAAACCTGTGCTAACCTCAGCATCGAATTCATGTAACTAGGTCCGAAAGCGTTTCGTGTCTGTGCTTTGATTAGGCATTCGTTTAACTTTCAGAAAGATACTAAGGGTTCGTGTTTGTGCTTTTAGTTTCAAAGCATACCATCTTACTGACTTCCAAAGAAACTCTTACCAGAGGTCTATAACCCCTGACAGCCATAAACAGAACAACAACAAAAAATTAACAGACACTGGCGTAAACGAAAAGGATCACCTAAATAGAAAAATAACCTTAATACTTTACCCCACCCCTCCACCCTCATCTGTCTCCCTGAAAGTCATGGGCCTATGCCAGCAGTGAAACTACCATACCTGAAAGTCATGGACCTATGCCAGCAGTGAAACTACCAGACCTGAAAGTCATGGACCTATGCCAGCAGTGAAACTACCACACCTGAAACTAATATGGATCTATGCCTGCAGTGAAACTACCACACCTGAAACTAATATGGACCTATGCCTGCAGTGAAACTACCACACCTGAAACTAATATGGACCTATGCCAGCAGTGAAACTACCACACCTGAAACTAATATGGACCTATGCCAGCAGTGAAACTACCACACTTGAAAGTCATGGACCTATGCCAGCAGTGAAACTACCAGACCTGAAAGTCATGGACCTATGCCAGCAGTGAAACTACCACACCTGAAACTAATATGGACCTATGCCAACAGTGAAACTACCACACCTGAAACTAATATGGACCTATGCCAGCAGTGAAACTACCACACCTGAAACTAATATGGACCTATGCCTGCAGTGAAACTACCACACCTGAAACTAATATGGATCTATGCCTGCAGTGAAACTACCACACCTGAAACTAATATGGACCTATGCCAGCAGTGAAACTACCACACCTGAAAGTCATGGACCTATGCCAGCAGTGAAACTACCACACCTGAAACTAATATGGATCTATGCCTGCAGTGAAACTACCACACCTGAAACTAATATGGATCTATGCCTGCAGTGAAACTACCACACCTGAAACTAATATGGACCTATGCCAGCAGTGAAACTACCACACCTGAAACTAATATGGACCTATGCCAGCAGTGAAACTACCACACCTGAAATTAATATGGACCTATGCCAGCAGTGAAACTACCACACCTGAAACTAATATGGACCTATGCCTGCAGTGAAACTACCACACCTGAAACTAATATGGACCTCCAAATCTCTATGACTAACATAGTAGGAAGAAAGGAACAAAAACAGGTGTGTTTTGTTGTTGTTGTTGTTTTTGTTTTTTTGTTTTGTTTGTTTGGTTTTTTGGGGTTTTTTGTTTTTGTTTTTTCGTTTGTTAGGTGTGTTTTTTGTTTTTGTTGTTGTTGTTGTTGTTTTTGTTTTTTGTTTTTTTTTTGTTTGTTTGTTTATTTGTTTGTTTGTTTTTTGTTTGTTTTTTTGTTGTTGTTGTTTTTTGTTTGTTTGTTTGTTTGTTTTTTGCTGTTTTTTCACCATTGTCTTTACTTTCATTGATTGCTCCAATTTCTGAGGATATTATGCCCCCTTTGTATTCGTTGTCTGTTCCATTTCTAAGCTTGTTCCCCCACTCCCACCCCCAAAGTGTTATAAATCTTTGAATACTTTTTTTTGCTAAGTGATTTCTTATTATCAATCCTTTTTTTTTTTCTTTTTTTTCTCTCTTCTTCTTTTTTTTTATAACTTTCCCTTATTGCTTCTTTTGATGGCTTGTGGGACGTGGCAGGAGAGTGGTGTGAGTTGTCGGACCCTGAAAGCAGTCAGTGTGTCGGGTCAAAAGGTCCAAACACATTCCCCCTCTAGGCCATGACCATGTGATGGACTTTTCATTAGAGGCTGTCTCGGACCTCTTGCTCTTTCCTTTCTTTCTCTCCCCCTCCCCTACCCTCCCTGCTGCAGTATTTCGCGTGGCTGGTTTGGCCACAAAGCAGCAGGACTGGTGGTCCTGTTCAGATGCTGTCTCAGCCAGTATCATTACCAAAGGGAAAATCACTCCTGCTTGTCCAATACCGATGACGTCAGAATTCAAAACGGTGTGTTATTACCACAAAACGGGGAATCACTCTCGCTTGTCCAATACTGACGACGGTGAATTCAAAACGGTGTGTTATTACCAAACGGATGATTACACTTGCTTGTCCAGTACTGATGATGGGGAACTGAAAAAAAAAAAAAAAAACTAGTTCGACCATCTTGGTATTGTGCAGACTTTCTCCTTCTACTTGTTAGATCGGTTGTCTAGTGATGACGCGATCGGTTTGGCAACGAGTGTCCATGGTTTCGAGTTCATATACAGACCTGGATTTTTAACACCCCCCCTCATCCCTTTCCACTTGGTCGAGTGGTGATTCAGTGGTAACGTGTTTGACTGGGAAGCGAGTGGTCCCGGGTTTGAGTCCCAAAAAATCATTCCGATGACGGGGGAATTCAAAACTGTGTGTTGTTTTACCGAACGGAATTGAACACTCGTTTGTCTGAGATAGATGATGGGGAATTCAAGACTGTTTAGAACGTCCTGGTATTGTGCTGACTGTCTCATACCACTTCCTGAAAGAAGCTAGTTCTATGAATGGCGAAGATGTGGGCAAACAGCAGCAGTGTGTTCAGATTTTAGTGAGGCGACTGATGAAGGGAAGGGAGGGAGGAAGGGAGGAAGGATGGAAAGAAGAGGGGAAGGAAGAAGTGAAGGATGGAGAGAAAGAAGGAAGGAAGAGCTAGGAAGGAGGGAGAGAAGGAAGGAAGGAAGGCAGGCAGGGAGGAAGGATGGAAAGGAGGGAAGGAAGGAAGGAAGGAGTGAAGGATGGAGAGAAAGAAGGAAGGAAGGAAGAGATAGAAAGGAAGGAGGGAAGGAAGAAAGGAAGGAAGGGAGGAAGGAGGAAAAGAAGGAGGGAAGGAAGGAAAAAGTGAAGTACGGAGAGAAAGAAGGAAGGAAGGAAGAGCTAGGAAGGAGGGAGGGAAGGAAGGAAGAAATGAGGGAAGGAAGGCAGGGAGGAAGGAGGAAAGGAAGGAAGGAAGGAAAGGAGGAAGGAAGGCTGCAAACAGACCTGGGACCATCGCTAGAAAGGCGGCACCACATGATGGATAGTGAATATCTCCCAATGGGGAGCCGGAGGTTTTGCAAAACGTTTTCATCCATTTTGTTTTCCTCTCTCTGTCTCTCTATTTCTCTCTGTGTCTGTCTGTCTGTCTGTCTGCCTCTCTCTCTCTCTCTCTCTCTCTCTCTCTCTCTCTCTCTCTCTCTCTGTTTCTCTCACTGTGTCTCGTTCTCTCCTTCTCGCTTTCTCTCTCTCTCTCTCTCTGTCTCTGTCTCTCTCTGTCTCTGTCTCTCTCTCTCTCTCTCTGTGTCTCTCTCTTTGTTTCTCTGTCACTCTCTCTGTCTCTGTCTCTGTCTCTCTCTCTGTTTCTGTCTCTCTCTCTCTCTCTGTTTCTCATACTCTCTTTGTCTCTTTCTCTTCCTCTTCCTCTCTCTCTCTCTCTCTCTCTCTCTCTCTCTCTCTCTCTCTCTCTCTCTCTCTCTTTCTCTCCCTATCGCTGTCTCTCCGTTCGTTCCTTTCTCCCTTCCTCTTCTTTCTCTGTCTCTGTCTGTCTCTCTGTCTCAGTCTCTGTCTCTTTCTGTCACTCTGTCTCTTTCTCTGTCTCTCTCTCTCTCTCTCGTTTTAAGTGTGTGTGTGTGTGTGTGTGTGTGTGTGTGTGTGTGTGTGTGTGTGTGTGTGTGTGTGTGTGTGTGTGTGTGTGTGTGTGTGTGTGTGTGTGTGAAAATTATTGATTTAAGTTTTGTTTAAAAAATAAACAAAAAATCATAACAATATAACATATTTCTAATGAAAAACTAGCAACTATAACAGCGAACCAACTGGACTATTTAACAAGGAGTTGAAAAAGTCATACATTAGCAATGGACTGCTGAAGATCGTCAACACTGAAGATGATTTCAGTTCAGGGATTTGAGACTTTAACATATCGCAAGTTGGTATATGATCGGCTGTTATGTGAGCACCACAGATGCAAGAAACATTACTGACATATTTTGTCCTAAAACAATTCATTTTCCATATGCAGATTAGAGAAATGATATTCCTCTTATGAAAATCATTATGGTAATATGTGTGTGTGTGTGTGTGTGTGTGTGTGTGTGTGTGTGTGTGTGTGTGTGTGTGTGTGTCTGTCTGTCTGTCTGTCTGTCTGTCTGTCTCTGTGTGTCTGTCTGTCTGTCTGTCTGTCTGTCTCTCTCTCTCTCTCTCTCTCTCTCTCTCTCTCTCTCTCTGTCTGTCTGTCTGTCTGTCTCTGTCTCTTTCTGTGTGTGTGTGTGTGTGTGTCTCTGTCTCTGTCTCTCTCTCTCTCTGCCTCTGTCTCTATCTTTGTCTCTCTCTGTCTGTCACTCTCCCTCTTGATTGATTGATTGTTCATTTAGTGTATTCCATGGTTCGCAATGAATACAATGCTTTGATATTATGGTTTTGTTTATGTTCTCTTTGTCTTTTGTACGATCTTATATGCTGATAAGATCTTTTCTTATGATTCTTTTCC
>NC_134889.1:29202064-29204564 GCF_041734735.1 Babylonia areolata | reverse complement strand
CGAATGACCAGACGCTCTATTTGATTTTCCAGTCAAAACCTGGCAGAAAAAAACTTTCATCATCATCAATATAAACAAAACAGTCTCAAAGTCTGTGGCCTTTCATGCCCTGCTCTCATGGTGACCTCAGTTTCGATACCCCTCCACATCTGTGCTTGGGTTGAGTCCTGTCAATGTCTTCAGTGTCGGCAGATTCAGGGGGGGGGGGGGGGGGGGGGGGGGGGGGCTGTTGTTTGAGGGACGTGGTGGCGGTCTTCGCTCTGGGAGGGACGCTCACTCAGTCTGGCTCCGCAACTAAGCCATTATTGTCGTTAGCAGGGGGCTTAGTAGGTGGTGTCCTAAGTACGTTGAATCAGGACAGGCACCACTGAACACCACTGAAGTGACTCAGTAGCAGTGCAGGGTCCCCTCTGGTGTGTGGCCTGGTGACTTAACATCAATGGTTCCCTGCGGACTGCGGACGCTGTAACTGTGACGGACTGTCTCTCTTCCTCCTGTCCATAAACTCTCACCCTCTCCCGAGTTTATCATACACACCACACTCACTCACTGATGCGATTGATCCTACGTCCCATCACAAAACACACACAGAGAGCAACGTACCCGGAAAATCCCCCACACGCCTTTTTTACCTCCCTCCCCGTCCACGGCTGACAAAACAGGCAGCCATACAACGTCTGCCGTGACAAGGAAAACAGCAGGACGGAGGCAGACTCTCCTACAACACAGCTGCCCCACAAAGTATGATGGATGCTGCCACTCGTGGTGACCACAGTGCAGGGGCCAGTGAGCATGCGTCAACCATCACGTGACGACAGCGTCACTGGCCTTTTAAGGCCACGCGCTCCCTGTCTCATCCCAAGAGGACAGGGGAGGGGAGAGTGTGGGGATTATTTAGAAAGGGTTTGGGTAGTAAGACTGATGGAGGGAGCAGGGCCTGAAGTATAGGAGGGTATGGATGTTGGCTATGAAATGTGATGTATGTTTCTAATGGTCCTTCCTCCTGTTTCATCCCAAGAGGACAGCGAGAGGGTGGTGGGGAGGTAGAGGGAGTGAGGATTATTTGGAAAGGATTTTGGTTAGTAGGACAGCTGGGCAGAGAGGTGGGATTCGAAGGGTAGGGGATGTGGGTACTGGGTATGATTGTGATGAATGTTATCTAATGGGTCTTTCCTCCTCGATACTCCGAGCCGAGTATGTTCGTTTGGGGGGAGACAATTCTTCTAGTTTATCTTGTGCTGTTTCTGATCGTTATGTTGGTCTGATGGGAACTGCTTCAATTTCATTAATTCATTTATTTATCTATTTATTCATTTATTTATTCGTTCATTGATCTATCTGTTTGTTTGTTCGTTTGTTTATGGATTGATTAATTAATTGCTTTATTTTCTTATTCATTCATTCATTTATCTAAGCTGAAGGTTAATTATGTTCGAGGATGAAATTGTTTGTTTCCGTCTCTGCACCTAATGTCATGTCAGCCTGTAGGGAATAGCTTGGTTTAATTAATGATTGATTTTATTTCACTATTTTGCTTTTCAGGAATTAATTACCCAATTTTTGTTTGTAACGTATTTCACTGGTATATTTATATATATGATATGCATCTGCTCCTATCATGCCAGCGAAAAGGCCTTCATTTCTTTATTTACTGACTTATTCAACAAAGCGAGTGTAACAAAGATAAAGTATATCAAACAAACAAAAAGTTGAATAATTAATCATTTCAAAGTTGTTGTTTATTGTTGTTGATTTTTTTTTTTTAATTGTTGTTCAGACAGACAGACAGAGACGCAGGCAGAGAGAGACTGAGAGAGACAGGGAGAGTGAAAGAGAGACAGAGAGAGTCACTGAAGAGAGAAACACTTTGCTGTCAATCCTCACACTGCTCTCTCTCTCTCTCTCTCTCTCTCTCTCTCTCTCTTTGTTCGTCTCTGTCTGTCTGTCTCTCTCTCTCTCTTTGTCTGTCTCTGTCTGTCTGTCTGTCTCTCTCTCTCTCTCTCTCTGTCTCTGTCTGTCTCTTTGTCTGTCTGTCTCTCTGTGTCTGTCTGTCTCTCTGTGTCTCTGTCTGTCTGTCTCTCTGTGTCTCTGTCTGTCTGTCTGCCTGTCTGTCTCTCCATGTCTCTGTCTGTCTGTCTGTCTGTCTGTCTGTCTGTCTGTCTGTCTGTCTCTCTCTCTCTCTCTCTCTCTCTCTCTTATTTTTCAGCTCTAAATTTATCTCTGTCAATCTTTGTCCTACATTGTCTCTGTCAGTCTCTGTATGACGGTCTTTGTCTCTGTCTCTCTGATAATCTGTGTCTGAGAGAGAAAATGAAAGAACGATCGAACCAACGAGCGAATGAATGGATTTTTTTTTTATCTATTTATCTGTTCATCTCTATCTATCTATCTATCTATCTATCTATCTATCTATCTATCTATCTATCTATATCCAAACATCTATTGATCCGTCGATGTATTTGTTTATTAATTCATTCATTCACTCATTTATTTGTTTATC
>NC_134889.1:29177064-29179564 GCF_041734735.1 Babylonia areolata | reverse complement strand
TTCCGTGTTTAGTGTTCTTGTTTGGTTTCCGTGTTTGGTGTTCTTGATTGGTTTCCGTGTTTGGTGTTCTTGATTGGTTTCCGTGTTTGGTTTCCGTGTTTGGTTTCCGTGTTTGGTGTTCTTGATTGGTTTCCGTGTTTAGTGTTCTTGATTGGTTTCCGTGTTTGGTGTTCTTGATTGGTTTCCGTGTTTGGTGTTCTTGATTGGTTTCCGTGTTTAGTGTTCTTGATTGGTTTCCGTGTTTGGTTTCCGTGTTTGGTGTTCTTGATTGGTTTCCGTGTTTGGTGTTCTTGATTGGTTTCCGTGTTTGGTGTTCTTGATTGGTTTCCGTGTTTGGTGTTCTTGATTGGTTTCCGTGTTTGGTGTTCTTGATTGGTTTCCGTGTTTGGGTTTCGTGTTTGGTTTCCGTGTTTGGTGTTCTTGATTGGTTTCCGTGTTTGGTGTTCTTGATTGGTTTCCGTGTTTGGTGTTCTTGATTGGTTTCCGTGTTTAGTGTTCTTGATTGGTTTCCGTGTTTGGTTTCCGTGTTTGGTTTCCATGTTTGGTGTTCTTGATTGGTTTCCGTGTTTAGTGTTCTTGATTGGTTTCCGTGTTTGGTGTTCTTGATTGGTTTCCGTGTTTGGTGTTCTTGATTGGTTTCCGTGTTTAGTGTTCTTGATTGGTTTCCGTGTTTGGTTTCCGTGTTTAGTGTTCTTGATTGGTTTCCGTGTTTGGTTTCCGTGTTTAGTGTTCTTGATTGGTTTCCGTGTTTGGTTTCCGTGTTTAGTGTTCTTGATTGGTTTCCGTGTTTGGTGTTCTTGATTGGTTTCCGTGTTTGGTGTTCTTGATTGGTTTCCGTGTTTGGTGTTCTTGATTGGTTTCCGTGTTTAGTATTCTTGATTGGTTTCCGTGTTTAGTATTCTTGATTGGTTTCCGTGTTTGGTGTTCTTGATTGGTTTCCGTGTTTAGTGTTCTTGATTGGTTTCCGTGTTTGGTGTTCTTGTTTGGTTTCCGTGTTTAGTGTTCTTGATTGGTTTCTGTGTTTGGTTTCCGTGTTTGGTTTCCGTGTTTAGTGTTCTTGATTGGTTTCCGTGTTTGGTTTCCGTGTTTAGTGTTCTTGATTGGTTTCCGTGTTTGGTTTCCGTGTTTGGTGTTCTTGATTGGTTTCCCTGTTTGGTTTCCGTGTTTGGTATTCTTGTTTGGTTTCCCTGTTTGGTATTCTTGTTTGGTTTCCCTGTTTGGTTTCCCTGTTTGGTATTCTTGTTTGGTTTCTGTGCTTGGAGGAAAGGAGGAGAGAGTCAGGGAGAGGGGGGACATATATATATACTGAGAGAGACAGGCAGACAGAGACAGAGGCACACTCTCTCTCTCTCTCTCTCTCACTCATTCTCTCTCTCACACACACACACACACACACACACACACACACACACACACACACACAGGGAGAGGGGCAGAGGGAGAGACAGAGACAGACAGAGACAGACAGACAGACAGACAGAAAATCTGAGGGGGGGGAGGGGGCGGGTGAGCGGCGGTCGAACCGTTCTTCACGATCCGCTACACAACCGCATTAGCATGGAAGAGTGGTGAAGAGAGAGAGAGGGGGGGAGAGGGGGGGTAGGGAGGGAGAGAGAGAGGGGGAGGGAGAGAAAGAGGGAGGGAGGAGAGGGGGAGGTGGAGAGGGAGGGAGGGAGAGAGAGAGGGGGAAGGAGAGAGAGGGGGAGGGAGAGAGGGAGTGAGGAGGAGAGATAGAGAGGGGTAGGGAGAGAGGGAGGGAGAGAGAGGGGAAAAGAGAGAGAGGGAGCGGAGAGAGAGGGGGAGGGGAGAGGGGGAGAAAGAGAGGGGGAGGGAGAGGGATGGGAAGAGAGAGAGATGGAGTGGGAGAGAGAGAGGGAGGGAAAGAGAGAGGGAAGGAGAGAGAGGGAGAGAGATGGAGAGAGAGAGAGAGGGGGGAGGGAGGGTGGTAGAGAAAGAGAGAGAGGGGGAGGGTGGTTGAGAAAGAGAGAGAGGGGGAAGGTGGTAGAGAAAGAGAGAGGGGGAGAGAGAGGGGGGGAGGGGGAAAGAGAGAAATTCCCCTGACCAACACCACTAGCAAACCGTCTGCAGCATCTTTCTCGTCTCTCCAGGGTAGTGATGGCTGGCACCACCAAGATATAATTATATAACATACTAGTAACACCATGAAAGGGAAGGGGGAAAAAGCTAGCTGAGTGCAGTCCTTGCTTCTAAGCCCACCCTTGTCTCACTGTTCGTGAAATAACTCTCTCCATACGAACGGCGAAAGAGACGACGTTAACAGCGTTTCATCCCAATTACCATCATCAAAATATTGCAAGCGGAAGGCTCTTATACTGAAGAGGTGAATGTTGACAAAGAAAACCACGATTCTGACGACGGAAGCTAAAGGTTGGGTCATTCAGACACCCACTGGACATCCGAGGGGTCTGTGTAGAGGAGAAGAGAGGACTGGCCATACTGAGTGAGTTATTAATCAAATTGAACATGAGCAGCAGCAGAA
>NC_134889.1:29159564-29162064 GCF_041734735.1 Babylonia areolata | reverse complement strand
GCATGCACACGTACGCACGTGTACCGGAAAAGCGTCTCTCTCTCTCTCTCTCTCTCTCTCTCTCTCTCTCTCTCTCTCTCTCTCTCTCTCTCACACACACACACACACACACACACACACACACACACACACACACACACACACACACACACACACACACACACACACACACACACATGTGGGGATTAAAAATAACCAGATAGAAAAGGGACATCACATCTAAGACCAAACTACATAAAATACACAATGCATTAAAACAGGATAACAAAAATACTTGTACAAAGATACTTGCTAACCAACCTACTTTGGTTCAACTGTTCTGCCCAGGACAAAACTTACAGAAAAGGTATGTTTTCATATCTGACTTAACTCTCTCCATTCGAACGGCGAAAGAGACGACGTTAACAGCGTTTCATCCCAATTACCATCATCAAAATATTGCAAGCGGAAGGCTCTTATACTGAAGAGGTGAATGTTGACAAATAATACCACAGTTCTGACGACGGAAGCTAAAGGTTGGGTCATTCAGACACCCACTGGACATCCGAGGGGTCTGTGTAGAGGAGAAGAGAGGACTGGCCGTACTGAGAGAGTTAAAACAGGATAACAAAAATACTTGTACAAAGATACTTGCTAACCAACCTACTTTGGTTCAACTGTTCTGCCCAGGACAAAACTTACAGAAAAGGTATGTTTTCATATCTGACTTAACTCTCTCCATTCGAACGGCGAAAGAGACGACGTTAACAGCGTTTCATCCCAATTACCATCATCAAAATATTGCAAGCGGAAGGCTCTTATACTGAAGAGGTGAATGTTGACAAATAATACCACAGTTCTGACGACGGAAGCTAAAGGTTGGGTCATTGAGACACCCACTGGACATCCGAGGGGTCTGTGTAGAGGAGAAGAGAGGACTGGCCGTACTGAGAGAGTTAAAGCAATGTAGATCAGAGGCATCCTGAGCTCTGCAAGACCTATTTTCAGCGCATTTCACTTTAATCCTTGGGACTATAAACTTTTCAGAACTGGATGTTAATGTTCTGTACGGTTCGTAAGTTTCCAGTACAGAGGATAGATACAATGGAAGAGACTTGTCAAAATGTTTGAAGGCGAATGTCGCTAACTTATAGTGAATACGGGACTCGGAAGCCAGTGCAACCGGTTCAGCAGAGGTGTAATGTGATCAGATTTCTTTTTGGCGAGAACCAGTCGTGCAGCATTGTTCTGAATTTTCTGTAATCTGTGGATGGAGGAAGATGGTAAACCTGCAAGAGTGGAATTGCAGTAATCCAGTCTGGACAGGACAAAAGAGGAAACCAACTGAGCCGTGTTTTTTCTCAACACACTGTAGATACACACTGGCAACTGACATCTAAACCAAAGACGACATCTGTAGACTGCACACAGTGCAATGTAGTGTTGTTGTTTTTTCCACTACCCGTGAGATACTTGTAGAATGAAAAGACAAATCACTTGCTCACTATTTTTTTTTATACTGCTATACACACCGATGACAATCCATAAGAAACAGAACATTTGCTTTAGAAACTCGTAAGTTTTCTCATGCAAAGCGTGGGAAGATGGAAATGAAAGAGTACCAGAATGGTGGGGGGAAAAAAAGAACAACGCATTGACGGACAATGCATTTCACACGATCACCCCCAAAACGGGGAGAAACAAACAAACAAACAAACAACAAAAACAACCCCAAAAAAACAACCAAAAACAGTCCAAAAGAGTGACTGGTTAAAAACTGAACAGATCCTTCAACTGGCTCTGCTTTGAAGTGCTCAGTCCTTGAACCGACATTATCGATGTTCGCCAGTCTTCAAAGAGACTGAGACCCAGGCTTTGCGTTTGACACAACCGACAGACCTGGTGGAACCTGGTGAATAGTTGTTTTGTTTTGTTGTGTGTTGTTGTTTGTTTTGTATTGTTTTGTTGTTGTTGTTTTTTCTATGCGGTGCCCTATTGATTCTTCACAGAGTTAACTCACTCAGTAAGGCCAGTCCTCTCTTCTCCTCTACACAGACCCTTCAGATGTCCAGTGGGTGTCTGAATGACCCAACCTTTAGCTTCTGTCGTCAGAATTGTGGTATTCTTTGTCAACATTCACCTCTTCAGTATAAGAGCCTTCCGCTTGCAATATTTTGATGATGGTAATTGGGGTGAAACGCTGTTAGCGTCGTCTCTTTCGCCGTTCGTATGGAGAGAGTTAACCCTTTCACTGCCAGCAGCTAGGTAGAGGACCCATGTCACTGAAGGGTGATCAGATCATGGGTCTGTTATCCATGAACCTACCGCTCTTTATGTTCGGTGGTAGGATTGGCCATCTTTTCTACACATCGCAGGTGGGGGAATCCCCAGCTGTTCCTATACACCGTATTTATGTGTTTATAGCACAAGGGAATTTTGCACTCTAAAGTGACTGGCGGTGAAAGGGTTAAAGAAGAAGATGATGATCATGATGATGAAGGAGAGGAGGAGGGGAGGAGGA
>NC_134889.1:29112064-29119564 GCF_041734735.1 Babylonia areolata | reverse complement strand
GAGAGAGAGAAGGGAGAGAAGGATAGAGAGAGGGAGAGAGAGAGAAGGGAGAGAAGGATAGAGAGAGAGAGAGAGAGAGAAGGGAGAGAAGGATAGAGAGAGAGAGGGAGAGAGAGAAGGGAGAGAAGGATAGAGAGAGACGGAGAGAGAGAAGGGAGAGAAGGATAGAGAGAGAGGGAGAGAGAGAAGGGAGAGAAGGATAGAGAGAGACGGAGAGAGAGAAGGGAGAGAGAGAGAGAGAGAGAAGGGAGAGAAGGATAAAGAGAGAGAGAAGGGAGAGAAGGAGAGGGAGAGAGAGAAGGGAGAGAAGGATAGAGAGAGGGAGAGAGAGAAGGGAGAGGAGGATAGAGAGAGCGGGAGAGAGAGAAGGGAGAGGATAGAGAGGGAGAGAGAAGGGAGAGAAGGATAGAGAGAGAGAGAAGGGAGAGAAGGATAGAGAGAGAGGGAGAGAGAGAAGGGAGAGGAGGATAGAGAGAGAGGGAGAAAGAGAGAAAAGGATATAGAGGAGAGAGAGGAGAGACGGGTGTAAGAGAGAGAAGAGAGAGAGGGGAAGGCAGAAAGGACAGAGAGAGAGAAGGATATATATAGAGAGAGAGGAGAGACAGGGTGAAAGAGAGAGAGGAGAAAGAGAGCGGGGGAGGGAGAGAGTATAGAGAGAGAGAGGAAGAGAGAAGAGAGAGAAGGATAGAGTGAGAGAGAGGAGAGACAGGGTTCAAGAGAGAGAGAGGAGAAAGAGAGCGGGGAAGGGAGAGAGAAGGATAGTGAGAGAGGAAGAGAGAAGAGAGAGAAGGATAGAGAGAGGGAGAGAGATGGATAGAGAGAGGGAGAGAGATGGATAGAGAGGGAGAGAAAATAGGGGAGAGGGGTAGAGAGAGGAGAGTGAGGGGGGAGAGAAGAGAGAATGATAGAGAGGGAGAGGGGAAGTGAGAGAGGTGAAAGAGATGGGAGAGAGAAGGAGAGAAATGTGGAAGAGAGAGAGGCAGGCACAGAGAGAGAGAGGGAGAGAGAGAGGGAGAGAGAGAGAGAGAGAGAGATTCAAAAAGGTCAATTACTCAAGGATAAAGATTCTCTGCACACACACACACACACACACACACACACACACACACACACACACACACACACACACACACACACACACACACAGAGACTTTACGATGTGACGACTGGTTTTAACAACACAAACCGTGTACAACTTGAGCATTCTTTTCCCATCAGCTGCCCTCATTGAAACCTGACTCCCCTGAGGTGAAGAGAAACATGTTCCCCCAAGAAAAAATTTTTTTTTTAAATAAATAAAAATAAAAAATAGAGTAAATACCAAAGGCAATGGACGCGCGTATGAACTCGTCACCACGACAATAAAACTGCTTCTTTCTCCACTACTGGAAGCACAGAGACAGAGAGAGAGAGAGAGAGAGAGAGAGAGAGAAAGGTCTGTTGGAAAGAGATTGTTATGGCACCGTGGCCAACGCTCTCCTAGCCACCCAGCACCTGGTTTATAGCGGGGGGGGTGAAGGTGGGTGGGAAGAAGGAATGTTTTTGTCATCATGTTCTTGTTTCTTTCTTTCTTCAGCCGACCGCAGAGGGCCATATTATCAGGACTGGTCAGTTTCAGTTTCAGTTTCAGTTTCAGCAGCTCAAGGAGGCGTCACTGCGTTCGGACAAATCCATATACGCTACACCACATCTGCCAAGCAGATGCCTGACCAGCAGCGTAACCCAACGCGCTTAGTCAGGCCTTGAGGAAAGAAAAAAAAAGGTGAATAAATAATAGATAAGCTTACACAAATAAATAAATAAATAAATAATTATAATATAAAAAGGTAGTAGTAATAATAATAATAAAAAATAATAATAATAATAAATAAATAAATAAATAAGATAACAATGATGATCAATAAGCAAATAAATGTAAAACATGAAGACACACATTCACACATACACCCACACATGCATAACAGATGCAGTTTCACAGATATGAAAGCACAGTTAAATACATATAAACGTACATGAGCTCCAACACACACACACACACACACACACACACATTACCCTGCACCTCCTCTACCCCCCCCACCCCCACCCCCACCCCACCCCCGCGCCCCGGTCCAAATCCATACAAATTAGCAAATGTGTCAACATTAAAAAAAACAAAACCTGTCACATTTACAAACAAACAAAAACATTAAGACAAACCCACAAAACAAACAGTTCATGACATAGTTGTATCCCAACCATTGAGCTAGCTCCTTATGGCAAATAAGACTAGGCACATGCTGATGACGCCAGCCAATCCGCTTAATTTATTTTTTCATCCCCAGATTACAAAAAAATCGTAGAAAAAGGAAAGACCAATACTTACAAAAAATACATAAAAAGGCCATATAGGCAAATAACACTGCTAGTGCCCATCCCAGTGTTAACATCTCACTACCTAATCGCCAGAGCAAAACAGCACAGACAGTACATCATAGACTGCGGAAAAGATTAACTCACTCAGTACGGCCAGTCCTCTCTTCTCCTCTACGCAGACCCCTCGGATGTCAAGTGGGTGTCTCAATGATCCAACCTTTAGCTTCTGTCGTCAGAATTGTGGTATTCTTTGTCAACATTCACCTCTTCAGTATAAGAGCGTTCCGCTTGCAATATTTTGATGATGGTAATTGGGGTGAAACGCTGTTAACGCCGTCTCTTTCGCCGTTCGTATGGAGAGAGTTAAAGAAAAAAGTGTCAAGGCTTGCTTGAAAAAAAAGAAAAAAAGAAAGGGGAATGGACTGGGAAGGCAGAAAAAGGAGACAACAGTGAAGATAGAAGGGGGGGGGAAGCAGAAACAAAGAGAGTGATAGAAAAGAGGAAATTTCTAACACAGAATTTTCCAGAAGGCGGCGATGCTTTTTATACTGAAAGACCCCCGGCATCCCTACGGGGGGAAGGGGGGAGGGGGAGGGTGGTTTGGAGGGGTTGTCATCAGCGGGGCACGGGGCAGTAGTATAGTTTTCTTAACTCACTCAGTACGGCCAGTCCTCTTTTCTCCTCTACACAGACCCCTCGGATGTCCAGTGGGTGTCTCAATGACCCAACCTTTCGCTTCCGTCGTCAGAATTGTGGTATTCTTTGTCAACATTAACCTCTTCAGTATAAGAGCCTTCCGCTTGCAATATTTTGTTGATGTTAATTGGGGTGAAACGCTATTAACGTCGTCTCTTTCGCCGTTCGTATGGAGAGAGTTAAAGAAAAAAGTGTCAAGGCTTGCTTGAAAAAAAGAAAGAAAGGGGAATGGACTGGGAAGGCAGAAAAAGGAGACAACAGTGAAGATAGAAGGAAGAAGAAAAAAAAGCAGAAACAAAGAGTGATAGGAAAGAGGAAATTTCTAACACAGAATTTTCCAGAAGGCGGGGATGCTATTTATACTGAAAGACCCCCGGCATCCCTACCGGGGGGAAGGGGGGAAAAGGGTGGTTTGGAGGGGTTGTCATCAGCGGGGCACGGGACAGTAGTATAGTGTTCTTAAAGCTCCACCCCAGTCAACACACCATGCATGTGATGGCTATCATTCTGGTGTCGTCTTTCGTTACTCAGTGACACTGGAGGGTGGAGGGGGGGTCGGGGGGGTGATGGTAGACGATGGCTAGTTGTAGCAGACGAAGGGATATTTTGTATTTGTATTTCTTTTTATCACAACAGACTTCTCTGTATGAAATTCGGGCTGCTCTCCCCAGGGAGAGCGCGTCGCTACACTACAGCGCCACCCAATTTTTTTTTTCGTATTTTTTCCTGCGTACAGTTTTATTTGTTTTTCCCATCGACGTGGATTTTTCTACAGAATTTTGCCAGGAACGACCCTTTTGTTGCCGTGGGTTCTTTTACGTGCGCTAAGTGCATGCTACTGCACACGGGACCTCGGTTTATCGTCTCATCCGAATGACTAGCGTCCAGACTACCACTCAAGGTCAAGGTCTAGTGGAGGGGGAGAAAATATCAGCGGCTGAGCTGTGGTTCGAACCAGTGCGCTCAGATTCTCTCGCTTCCTAGGCGGACGCGTTACCTCCAGGCCATCACTCCATATGGGAGGTTGGGTGTGGAGAGGGAGCTTAGATTTTGTTGTGTGGTTTGCGTGGAGATACAGACACAGATACAGATACAGAACACTTTATTATCTCAAGAAGAGAAATTCATGCGTGGTGTATGCTATGTACACACACACAGAAGGAATAAAATGCTCAAATGCCAAGTTGGTGTGGGACCCCACAATCATAAACACCTACTGATCACAGACATTCAATATCAGTGTAAATGTAAGCATCAAAAAGAAAATATGCTCAACTGCTAAGTTCATATAAGCATCACATTAAATAATCACAGTCACACGCATGCATAAATGATTGTCATACAAAACTAAAACATAGATATGTATACACGGTTTAAACCAAGCTGTTTAGCGGTATTCAAAATCTGATACAAAATATATTAAGTACACACATATCTACACATGAGTACACACACACACACACACACACACACACACACACACACACACACACACACACACACAAACAAACACACACACACACACACACACACACAGGTACACATATAATGCAACCCACCTACATACGACATAATTTAAAGAACAAAAAAACCAGGTTTTTTCCTTATTCTGTCCACCATCAACAACTTTTCTCTAAATGTATGTGTATGTTTTTTGTTGTTGCTGTTTGATTAAATTTGTTTTTCGGTGGTGGTTGTTTTTTGTTGTTGTTGTTTGTTTGTTTTTTGGTTTTTTGTTGTTGTTTTTTGTGGTTGTTTTTTGTTTTGTTTTGTTTTTTGTTGTTTTTGTTCTTCTTCTTCTTCTTTTTTTTAATCCAATCTCACGGCAGACGCTATTGTGTCGAAGGATAGGTGTTTTGTCTTTAATTAATCACGTCTTGGATCTCTCTCTCTCTCTCTCTCTCTCTCTCTCTCTCTCTCTCTCTCTCTCTCTCTCTCTCTCTGTCTGCTTGTTTGCCTGAAACTTTAATCCTTTAAAAACAAACGAAGATACACAAACCTTCTCAGTCTGGCTGGGATGAAACCCGAACTGTGCTAAGAATTTTTTTTTAAATTGTAAAAAGCCCTGGGGGCTGTAAGATTTTTTTTTTCCACGTTGTTGTTGTCTGTTAAGTTTTCATTTCGGCACACTGAAATTTTCACTTGACTCCACACACACACACACACACACACAGATAGAGAGAGAGAGACTGACAGACAGAGACATAGACAGACAGAGACAGACAGAAACAGACAGAGAGAGAGCATATCGGACCTGAATTTTCGGTGAAAGTATTATGCCTGATATGAATTTCGTTCTCTGTTGAATCGTCAGATAACTCTACATCCACCATGGATATATTGGATTGTACTGTATTTCTTTTTTCGTCACAACAAATTTTTCTGTGTGAAATTCGGGCTGCTCTCCCAAAGGAGAGCGCGTCGCTACACTGACAGCGCCACACGTTTTTTTGTTGTTGTTTTTCGGTTGTTGTGTTTTTTCTGCCTGCAGTTTTATTTGATTTCTTATCGAAGTGGAATTTTTCTACAGATTTTCGCCAGGTCCAACCCTTTTATTGCCGTAGGTTCTTTCACCTGCGCTAAATGCATGCTGCATACGGGGACCTCCGTCTATCGTCTCATCCGAATGACTATCGTCCAGACCACCACTCAAGGTCTAGTGGAAAGGGGAGACAATACTGGCGACTGTGGGATTCGAACCAGCGCGCTCAGATTACAATAATACACAATGCACAATACACAAACTTTATTGTCTATACTTTGGTACAGAGATTTTCTTTCTGGCAGCAGCACATGTCCAACATAAGAAGAAAACAACAAACAAATAAAATGAATAGAAAATAAATTCACAGATTCACTCGCTTCCTAAGCTGACGCGTTACCACCTGATCAGCCAGCACTCCCTATCATCTACAAATGACCCCTGAAAACGAAGTATGGCTGCCTACATGGCGTGGTAAAAATGGTCATACACGTAAAGGCCCACTCGTGAACATACCAGTGAACGTGGGAGATGCAGCCCACGAACGAAGAAGAAGAAGATGATGTACAAATGCACACAGAGCACACTACTCGCTAACACACTAGTGCTGGCAATACAAACTCTTGACCCGATCTGGAGACTGTCACCATGTCCCTCCAGCTACGGTCCACATTGATCTGCTGACAGTGAATGCCTTATCACACATTTTATATGATAGTCAGTCGTGTCCGACTATGACCATCAGGACAGCAGAGAAGGCAACTGCTGTTCCGACTATTTGGGATAGAATTTGATTATAGTGGAGAGTGTCTTGCCCAAGTTATATCCCCACTCTCTCGGCCAAGAGGGTTTTAGGACAGTCGGCGTTGGGATGGTTCCCAAAGGCCAACTAGCCCACAAGGCTGCAGCACTAAGAGCCAGGGCAATTTTGCCTCCTAGTTTGAGAGTCATAGTCCTTCACAAAAGACTAAGATGTAAATGGTTTCCCATTGACTGGAGAAACCATTGATAACACAGCTCTCACTTTGCTGTTGGCCCGAATGTAAACATGTTAATCTGTGATATAAGCCGAGTGTTGGGATAAACTCACCCTAAAGCAAGGAAAGCATGAGAGCGGTCTGTTGGAAAGAGATTATTATGGCATCGTGGCCATCACCCACTGGTTTATAGCGGGGTCTGGAGGTGGGAGGAAGGTTTTGTCATCATGTTTTGTTTTGTTTTTTTCTTGTTGTTTATAGTCCAGCCGACCACAGTGGGCCATACTAGGACTGTCAAACCATACAAATGCTCAACTGTGTCAACACAAAACTCACATTCACAACAACAACAACAAAAATCACTAAGACAAACCCACAAAACACACAGTTCACGACACACAGAATCCCAACCCATTTAGCTCCCTATGGCAAATAAGACGGGGCCGTGCTAAGGACGCCATTGATCTGCCGATAGTGAATGCCTTATCACTTACAAACTCACCATAAAGCATAGAAAGTGAGTGGAGAGAGAGGGAGGAAATCGACAGCGAAGTCATCAGAAGAACACAGCATGAAAGGCATGTTGCAGGATATGTTGGCGAATGTTTTTCTCTATGCTTGATGAGATGATTAAATGAGGATGAGTATGGTGTGCAGACACTGTTATGGATCTGTCTGGGGCTAAGGCGGAACTCGGCTTTAACTGGAGAGATGGCCTAGAGGTAACGCGTCCGCCTAGGAAGCGAGAGAATTTGAGCGCACTGGTTCGAATCCCGGCAGAGTCGACAGTATTTCTCCCCCTCCACTAGACCTTGAGTGGTGGTCTAGACGCTAATCATTCGGATGAGACGATAAACTGAGGTCCCGTGTGCAGCATGCACTTAGCGCACGTAAAAGAATCCACGGTTACAAAAGGGTTGTTCCTGGCAAAATTCTTTTGAAAAATCCGCTTCGATAGAAAAACAAACAACTGCATGCAAGAAAAAAATA
>NC_134889.1:29092064-29102064 GCF_041734735.1 Babylonia areolata | reverse complement strand
AAATTACCATAAGCTCCCCAACAAAATGTAGCAAAATGTGTAATAAACACATACTGAAAATTTGAGCTCAATCTGATGAATAGTTTGGGGTTTTTTTTTTAGATATTTGGGAAATGGTGAACATAAATGGCGAAAATTGCGTTTTGAGAAAATGGGCTTTAATTAACTCTCTCCATACGAACGGCGAAAGAGACGACGTTAACAGCGTTTCACCCCAATTACCATCATCAAAATGTTACAAGCGGAAGGCTCTTACACTGAAGAGGTGAATGTTGACAAAGAATACCACAATTCTGACGACGATAGCTAAAGGTTGGGTCATTGAGACACCCACTGGACATCCGAGGGGTCTGTGTAGAGGAGAAGAGAGGACTGGCCGTACTGAGTGAGTTAATTAACACTGAACCACGCTGCAGAGGGAGGAGACAGGCATGACCGTCAGCTCAGATGTTATGATAATTGACACTCTTGGTAAACTGGGTCTTTATATTATATCATCTGTCTCCCTCCCTTCCTGTATGTCTTTGTGGGGTCTGTGGTTCGATTCCCAGCAGCATCTGGAAAGAGATTAATGCTTTTGGAGAGAGAGACAGGTCGAGAGAGAGGAGGCTGGAGGGAGAGAGAAAGGAGGGAGAGAGAGAGAAGAGAGAGAGGGAGGGAGAGGGGGGAGAGAAAGGGGGAGAGGAGAGAGAGGGGGGAGAGAGAGGGAGAGAGAAAGGGGGGAGATGAGAGAGAGAGAGAGGGGGAGAAAGAGGGGGAGAGAGAGGGAGAGAGGAGGAAGAGAGAGAGGGGGAGAGAGAGAGGGCGGGGAGAGAAAGGGGGAGAGGAGAGAGGGGGAGGGAGAGAGAGGGGGAGAGAGAGGGGAGAGAGGAGGGGAGAGAGAAAGGGAGAGAGGAGAGAGAGAGAGGGAGGGAGAGAAAGAGGGGAGAGAGAGAGGGGGAAGGAGAGAGGGGGAGAGAGAGGAAAGAGAGAGAGGGAGAGAGGGGGGAGACAAAGGGGGAGAGAGAGGGGGGGAGAGAAAGAGGGGGAGAGAGAGGGGGTGAGGAGAGAGGGAGGGAGAGAGAGAGAAGGAAGGAGAGAGAGAGGGGGAGAGGAGAGAGGGAGGGGAGAGAGAAGAGAGGGAGGGGAGAGAGGAGAGAGAGAGAGAGAGAGGCATGTCCCAGACGTGATTAATCAAAGACAGAGCACCTGTCCTTCGATACAGTAACCGACTGTTGAAACTGGATTTAAAAAAAGGGGGTGGGGAGGGGGGAGAGGGGGGGAGTCGGATATACGTGCATTGAAAGTTTGGTTATGGTTGACAGAAAAAGGATAGGACCTTCTTTTTGTTTGTTCTTAATCTACGTGGCATGTAGGTGGGTTGCTTTGTCTGTGCTTCTGTGTGAATAAGTGGGTGGGCAGAGTCAGCAGTAATCACATAAAATCAAATCAAATCAAAACCACTTTATTTATCAATCCACGTGGAAATGAGCGTGTGTAATCACAGGCTCGTTGTAAACACTAACATAAAAAAAAAACGAACATGCACACCACAGAAATATTTTTAAACTCGTCAAATAAGAACTCGCAGTCGCTGACGATAGACTAAAACAAACCACACACCACACACACCACACACACACACACACACACACACACACATGCACACATACTGGCACACACACACACACACACACACACACACACACACACACACACACACACACACACACACACACACGTGTGTAATGCAATAAGGTGTTGCACAACATTGTATACAAAAAAATCCAGCAAATAAATCGTATATCTATATAAGTAAAATACACACACACACACACACACGCGCGCGCGCGCGCACACACACACACACACGTTAAGAATACATATATCATATAAGTAAAAGAAGAGTTCCATCCCCAGTCCCAAACCCACAGCAGAGTCTCAACACCATCCTCACCCTCAAAGAGAAAAACATTCACCAAATCTTGCAACAAGCTTTTTTTCATGTGCAGCTCTCATGGTGACCTCGCTATGGATTTCTTCCTCTCTCTCTCCACCCACTTAACATTGCTTTGTGGTGAGTTTGTGTGTGTGTGTGTGTGTTTGTGTGTGTGTGGGTGTGTGTGTGTGCGTGTGTGTGTGTGTGTGTGTGTGACAAGGCACTGGCTATCAGCTGATCACTGTGGACAGTTGCTGGAGGTGAAGGTTTCCTATCGAGGGTATAAGTTAGGGTCCCTCAGATCTGCCTCCACTCACCGGTGAAGTGTTTATTGCCGGCAGCAGTGTCCTGTTACCAGGTAGGTGCCCTGTCAGTCAGTGCGTCTTTGTGAGGTCTGTGGTTTGATTCCTAACAGCATCTTTGGGGCCGGGGGGGGGGAGAGATTAAGGTTTTGGGGAGAGAGATTAAGGTTTTGGAGAGGGAGACAGGGCGAGAGAGAGTGGGAGATGGAGAGAGAGAGGTGGGGCGAGGGTAGAAAGAGAGAGGGCAGAGAGTTGAGATGTATATATAGGGAGAGAGAAGGGGAGTGAGAGAGGGGGAAGATAGTGAGTGGGGGGGTGGAGGCAGAGAGAACGAGAGAGAAAGAGAACTCAGAACTCTTCCCTCTGGGTTCACACACACACACACACACACACACACACGCACACACACGCGCACACACGTGCACACACACACATACATACACACACACACGCACACACACACGTTAAGAATACATATATCATATAAGCACACACACGCACACACATGCACACACACGCACACACACGTGCACACACGCACGCATACACACACACACACACACACACGTTAAGAATACATATATCATATAAGTAAAAGAAGAGTTCCATCCTCAGTCCCAAACCCACAGCAGAGTCTCAACACCATCCTCACCCTCAAAGAGAAAAACATTCACCAAATCTTGCAACAAGCTTTTTTTCATGTGCAGCTCTCATGGTGACCTCCCTATCAATTTCCTCCTCTCTCTCTCTCCACCCACTTAACATTGCTTTGTGGTGAGTTTGTGTGTGTGTGTGACAAGGCATTCGCTATCAGCTGATCACTGTGGACAGTTGCTGGAGGGGCATGGTGAAGGTCTCCTATCGAGGGAAAAAGTTAGGGTCCCTCAGATCTGCCTCCACTCACCGGTGAAGTGTTTATTGCCGGCAGCAGTGTCGTGTTAGCAGGTAGGTGCCCTGTCAGTCAGTGCGTCTTTGTGAGGTCTGTGGTTTGATTCCTAACAGCATCTTTGGGGGGTGTGGGGGGGGGGAGAGATTAAGGTTTTGGAGAGGGTGACAGGGCGAGAGAGAGATTGAGAGGCGGAGAGAGAGAGGCGGGAAGGGGTAGAAAGAGAGAGAGTTGAGATATGTATATATAGGGAGAGAGAAGGGGAGTGAGAGAGGGGGAAGATAGTGAGTGGGGGTGGTGGTGGTGGCAGAGAGAACGAGAGAGAAAGAGAGAACTCAGAACTCCTCCCTCTGAGTTCACACACACACACACACACACACACGCACGCACGCACGCACGTTAAGAATACATATATCATATAAGTTAAAGAAGAGTTCCATCCCCAGTCCCAAACCCACAGCAGAGTCTCAACACCATCCTCACCCTCAAAGAGAAAAACATTCACCAAATCTTGCAACAAGCTTTTTTCACGTGCAGCTCTCATGGTGACCTCCCTATCAATTTCCTCCTCTCTCTCTCTCCACCCACTTAACATTGCTTTGTGGTGAGTGTGTGTGTGTGTGTGTGTGTGTGTGTGTGTGTGTGTGTGTGTGTGTGTGTGTGTGTGACAAGGCATTTGCTATCAGCTGATCACTGTGGACAGTTGCTGGAGGGACATGGTGAAGGTCTCCTATCGAGGGTATAAGTTAGGGTCCCTCAGATCTGCCTCCACTCACCGGTGAAGTGTTTATTGCCGGCAGCAGTGTCCTGTTAGCAGGTAGGTGCCCTGTCAGTCAGTGCGTCTTTGTGAGGTCTGTGGTTTGATTCCTAACAGCATCTTGGGGGGGGGGGGGAGAGAGATTAAGGTTTTGGAGAGGGTGACAGGGCGAGAGAGAGATTGAGAGGCGGAGAGAGAGAGGCGGGAAGGGGTAGAAAGAGAGAGAGTTGAGATATGTATATATAGGGAGAGAGAAGGGGAGTGAGAGAGGGGGAAGATAGTGAGTGGAGGGGTGGAGGCAGAGAGAACGAGAGAGAAAGAGAGAGAACTCAGAACTCCTCCCTCTGAGTTCACACACACACACACACACACACACACACGCACGCACGCACACACACGCACACACACACACACACGTTAAGAATACATACATCATATAAGTAAAAGAAGAGTTCCATCCCCAGTCCCAAACCCATAGCAGAGTCTGAACACCATCCTCACCCTCAAACAGAAAAACATTCACCAAATCTTGCAACAAGCTTTTTTTCATGTGCAGCTCTCATGGTGACCTCGCTATGGATTTCTTCCTCTCTCTCTCTCTCTCTCCACCCACTTAACATTGCTTTGTGGTGAGTTTGTGTGTGTGTGTATGTGTGACAAGGCATTCGCTATCAGCTGATCACTGTGGACAGTTGCTGGAGGGGCATGGTGAAGGTCTCCAATCCAGGGTATAAGTTAGGGTCCCTCAGATCTGCCTCCACTCACCGATGAAGTGTTTATTGCCGGCAGCAGTGTCGTGTTAGCAGGTAGGTGCCCTGTCAGTCAGTGCGTCTTTGTGAGGTCTGTGGCTTTGTGAGGTCTGTGGCTTTGTGAGGCCTGTGCCCCGTCAGTCAGAGTTTGTCACAGATCACGATGTCAGAGAGTGTGGGGGTGGGAGGGGGGGGGGGTAGGAAGGGGGTAGGAGGAGACATGTGGGGGGGGGGGGGGGAGTGCCTTTGGGTAGTTATCTGGGGATGAAAATTTGTCATATCAGACATAAATGTTGCTTTCCCTGAAAATACAGCCCTGAGTATCTCTCTCTCTCTCTCTCTCTCTCTCTCTCTCTCTCTCTCTCTCTCTCTCTCTCTCTCGTGTGTGTGTGTGTGTGTTTTTACTCTCTCTCTCTCTCTCTCTCTCTCTCTCTCTCTCCTCTGTGTGTGTGTGTGTGTGTGTGTGTGTGTGTTGGTTGTTATGATTCTTCTTCAAAGAAGGAACTTCATTTTGTTTCATTATTTGCTTTTACCATTTCATTCGTGTATCATAATGGGTGTGTTCTGTTTCTGTCTATGTCTCTGTGATTCTGAAAAAAAAAAAAACAGCTTCTATAACCACTCCCTCCACCCACATAAACATAGATGGATTAAAAAGACATTCCTGTGTTTGTCAGGTCTACCGGCAAGAAATGTGAGTGCACACGCCATAATACATAATGCTGTTCTAGTCTTCCCCAACCCACACACAACACAACAAAGTCCATGCGATGCCAGAGACACAAGCCAGCTGCCTGTCCTTTTTGTGATTAAATCACGTCTGGAGTCAGGTTGGATGTCTGTCTCCCCTTGTCTGATACTCTGTCTCTGCAGCAACAAAATGACTTTCACAGGAATGGTTAATTAACTCTCTCCATACGAACGGCGAAAGAGACGACGTTAACAGCGTTTCTCCCCAATTACCACTATCAAAATATTACAAGCGGAAGGCTCTTACACTGAAGAGGTGAATGTTGACAAAGAATACCACAATTCTGACGACGGAAGCTAAAGGTTGGATCATTGAGACACCCACTGGACATCCGAGGGGTCTGTGTAGAGGAGAAGAGAGGACTGGCCGTACTGAGTGAGTTAATTAATTTAATACCGAACCACGTCGTGAAGGCGGCGACGGGCATGACAGCTCAGAGGTTATGGTAATTGACACTCTTGACAAAATTAATCGGGTCTTATAATCATCTGTCTCACTCCCTTCCTGTGCGTCTTTGTGAGGTCTGTGGTTTGATTCCTAACAGCATCTTTGGGGGGGGGGAGAGAGAGAGATTAAGGTTTTGGAGAGGGAGACAGGGCGAGAGAGAGTGGGAGACGGAGAGAGAGAGGTGGGGAGGGGGTAGAAAGAGAGAGGAGAGAGAGTTGAGATATGTATATATAGGGAGTGAGAAGGGGAGTGAGAGAGTGGGAAGATAGTGAGTGGGGGGGGGGTGGAGGCAGAGAGAACGAGAGAGAAAGAGAGAGAGCTCAGAACTCCTCCCTCTGAGTTCACACACACACACACGCACGCACACGCACGCACGCATACACACGTACACATACACACACACGCACGCACGCACGCACGCACACACACACAGTCTAATATCCAAAATGAAAAGATGTGGAATTAAAGAAAATAACACACACACACACACACACACACACACACACACACACACACACACACACACACACACTCGAACGCGCGCCCCCCTCTCACCCCCTCTCCAACACACAAACGCACACTCACTCTGACACATGCACCCACAAGTTCCGTGGCTGAATAAAATCGGCGGCCTTACACGTAAAACACACACACACACACACACACACACACACACACACACACACACACTGTCGCTGTCATTCCTTTTTCAACAGCACTGCTTCTACAGAGCAGAGAAGGATGCTTAATCTTATATGAGATAATGTCCTTTTGCTTTTATTAACTCATTCACCATTCTCTTTCATTAACTCTTGTATCAAACTTCATGTCAACACATTCTGATGTCTTTTTCTCAAGATGTTCACCATTCTCTATCATTAACTCTTGTATTGGACTTCATGTCAACACATTCTGATGTCTTTTTCCCACGATGTTATCCATTCCCTATCATTGACTCTTGTATCAAACTTCATGTCAACACATTCTGATGTCTTTTTCTCACGATGTTATCCATTCCCTATCATTGACTCTTGTATCAAACTTCATGTTAACACATTCTGATGTCTTTTTCCCACGATGTTATCCATTCCCTATCATTAACTCTTGTATCAAACTTCATGTCAACACATTCTGATGTCTTTTTCTCACGATGTTATCCATTCTCTATCATTAACTCTTGTATCAAACTTCATGTCAACACATTCTGATGTCTTTTTCCCACGATGTTATCCATTCTTTTTCATTAACTCTCTAAGTGTCTTTTTCTCGCGATCCATTCTCTTTCATTAACTCTCTAAGTAAACTTCGAGTGAAGATATTCTCCAGCCAGAACAGTTTGGTGTGTGTGTGTGTGTGTGTGTGTGTGTGTGTGTGTGTGTGTGTGTGTGTGTGTGTGTGTGTGTGTGTGTGTGTGTGCATCTGTTGTTTTTTTAAGGAGAGGAATGGGGTGGAGTGCAGGAGAAGACAAACACACCAGATCCAGCCAAAACATCATCACATAATTATTCTTTGCAGGTGTACAAATAACGTTGTGTGCATACAAACGCCCCCCCCCCCACCCACCTACTCCTTCCGCCTACTCTCTCTCTCTCTCTCTCTCTCTCTCTCTGCTGGCCTGTCAGTCTTTGCCTCTCTCTGTCTTTCTGTTTATCTTTCTCTCTCTCTTTCTCTTTCCCCATCTCTTTCTCTCTGTGCCAGTTGCTTTTCTCATTTCCCTGTTGAATGAATGTTCGTTTAGTTTCGTTTCCTCATGAACAATAAAGACCAAAGGCATTTAATTCAACACACACACACACCAACGCCTACACACACACACACACACACACACACACACACACACACACACACACACACACACACACACACACACTTTATCAACGCTTCTCTCAATGCTGTCATTTTTCTCCAGCCCCCACACCCCCACACAAAAAAAACCCAAAAAAAAACAACACTTTTTTCAACTTTAAACCACCTCCATCTCTCTTAGGGATTATCACAACTCCTGCGACCTCTCCCCCCCCTGCCCCCTCCCCACCCCCCCACCCACTCTCCTCCCCCCATTTCCTGCCCCCCCCCCCCCCCCCCCCGACCTCCCCCAGCCCCCTACCCTCCCCCCCTCCCCCCGCAACCACCTCTCCCCCCCCCACACACACACTCATTATCAACGGCGCTCTCAATGCTGTCATTTTGCTCCAGCCTTCCCACCCCCCTTCCTTCCCCCTCCCGCCCCCCCCCCCCCCCCCCCCCCCCCCCCCCCCCCCCCCCCCCCCCCCCCCAAAAAAAAATAAAAAAATTCAACTTTAAACCACCTCCATCTCTCTGAGGGATTATCACAACTCCTGCGACCTTTCCCTCCCCTCCCCCTTCCCCCCCCCCACACCCCCTCCCCCTCCGACACACCTACTCCCCTACCCCCATTTCCTGTCCCCCTCCCTCACCCCCTCAGCCCCCTCCGCCCCCGCCAGACATCCCCAAGACCCCTATCCACCCCCCACCCCTCCCCACACACACACACCTTGCCTTTCACACTACTCACAGCAAACAAGTGATAAGTCAGGGCGGAAAGGGGAGGGTGGGGTGGAGGGTGTGTGCGGCGTCTGTGTGTGTGTGTGTGTGTGTGTGTGTGTGTGTTTGCAGAAGAAGAAAACAAACTGTGACTCTGTGTTCCGCGTCAGCGCAGGGGCTCACGAGGTCATCATTGCCCCGTCTGATTTCTGCAACGCTATACTGTGTATACACAGTCAGAGCTACAGGCTATGTATGTAATGGGGGAAGACGGGGTAGAGGAGGGGGGGGGGAGAGACAAAAACGGAAGAGTGGTGGCTTCATTCATTTCTTTTGGGGAAGGGGGGGGGGGTGGGGGGTCCAGGAAGGAAATTGAATTGCCTTTCCCGCTCCTCCTCCTCCTCCTCCACCTCCTCCACCACTGACTGACTGAACTGTTTACAATGCTGACTGTGTCGTCAGCGAGCTCTCTGTCTGTCTCTCTCTCTCCATATATATATATATATATATATATATATATATATATATATATATATATATATATATATATATATATATAATTATTATATCGAGAGAGACACGGACACGGACACGGACATTGTTCATTGCCATTGACAATACTATCTTTTGGCAAGAGGGGACAATATATGAACAAAAGAATAAAGGCGTTTACAGAGAAATGAACACATTGAAAATCACGAAAATCCCATGAAAATCAACAACGAGAGAGACAGACAGACAGACAGACCGACAGACGAAAACGAAAACGACCGGCCTACCGCGAAAATGAACTAACACTAAAATGAAGAAATAACCGAGGAAACTTATGTGTGTGTTGGTTTTTTTTTTTAACCAGAATGTAACGAAGAAATGACATTTGGTTTCGAACTATCTTCTTAATGTTTCTGCTTACCTCAGCAGCTGGTGGGTCGACGGGTAGCAATACCGTGCGACAGAGACCGGGTGCCGAGTCCGGGTGCTACACTCTGGTCAGTGAAGAGGACAAATTTGAAAGAGACTTGGGGGGGGGGGGGGGTCCTTTCCAGTTCCAGGTGATGCGGAACTATTCCTCCACACTCATCATCTCATTGAAGAGAGGCCACAGGGTCAGGAGGGATACTGGGGATCTTTTAGGAGTGTCTGAACGAACAGATACCCCCTGTCCGCCCTACAGAGCGTCGAAGCTCGAGGCGACCAGACGCCATTAAGTTCTGAAGAGTGAATGCCCTTGTGTCTGTATGGTGAAATTTTACCTTCTTTTACAGAGTGAGGAATCTTGAAAGTGAGCCTGTGCAAGGAGTATGCTAAGCACGTGCAAAAGCTAAAATGACAGAACAACACGGATTGGAAAGGAATAGAAGGGAGCAGAAGGGGGGAAAAGAGAAAAGAAAACCAAAACGAGAAAACAGCAACTAAGCTGAGATATATACATGGGTGATCATGTTCGTCATGGCTCAGTGGCACTGGTTTACAGGAGGGGGCTTATGTGCTAAATCCGTGACAACTGTCCAGAGCTGCCAGTGCTCCACCACCACCTGTCATCACAACAACACAGAGGTCAAAACTGTGGACAAGTTCTGCTACTTGGGCAGCACTGTAAGCAGCAACGGATCTATAGACGCAGAAGTGATGTTGCGCATCTCAAAGGCCATCTCTGCCTTTGGCAGACTCTTATTGAGACTGTG
>NC_134889.1:29079564-29084564 GCF_041734735.1 Babylonia areolata | reverse complement strand
GGCCTTTCTGTAAGCTTTATCAATCTGTGATATAAGCTGAGCGTTGGGTCCATATGAGTGTAAGGTGTTCAGATTATCTGTGGTTACCCTGACCATAACAGACCTCCAACATTTGGAGTGATGGCCTAGAGGTAACGCGTCCGCCTAGGAAGCGAGAGAATCTGAGCGCACTGGTTCGAATCACGACTCAGCCACCGATATTTTCTCCCCCTCCACTAGACCTTGAGTGGTGGTCTGGACGCTAGTCATTCGGATGAGACGATAAACCAAGGATTGTGCAGCATGCACTTAGCGCACGTAAAAGAACCCACGGCAACAAAACTGTTGTTCCTGGCAAAATTCTGTGGAAAAGTCCACTTCGATAGGAAAAACAAACAAAAACTGCACGCAGGGAAAAAAATACACACAAAAATGGGTGGCGCTGTAGTGTAGCGACGCACTCTCCCTGGGGAGAGCAGTCCGAATTTTACACAGAGAAATATATTGTGATAAAAAGAAATACAAATACAAATACAAATTTTGGGGAGAGGAGCGAGGAAAAACTTTCAACATTTTCTTCTACTTCCATTTCATGTCTTTCCGTCGGTTTTCCATCACACTGATCTTTGTTGTCATCATTTGACTCACTTGTATAAACAAAGTGAGTATCTGTTTTAACCCGGTGTTCGGTTGTCTGTGTGTGTGTGTGTGTGTGTGTGTCTGTGTGTCCATGGTAAACCTTAACATTGGCATTTTCTCTGCAAATACTTTGTCAGTTGACACCAAATTAGGCATAAAAATAGAAAAAAAAATTCAGTTCTTTCCAGTCATCTTGTTTAAAACAATATTGCACTCTGGGATGGGCACAAAAAATTTTTTAAAATGAAGCCTAATTATATGCAAACTGCATTTACTGTTATATTTATATTTTTTGTATTCTCTAAACTTGGCACTTTGATCTGATATTCTGACCCAACAACAAGAGCAGTCATTATTATCATTTTTTGTTCAAACAGGAACTTCTTTTGCTAAGCATGGAAGTTTTATTTATTTTGCAAACGTTTTGATGCACATAGTAAAAAAGGGAAATTACTCTGTAATTAATGGTATGGAACTTAATTCGCTTTAAACTGGTCTTTCTCATCTTAAACATTACATTTTGAAATTATACTCAATACATAGAAAGCTTGGATTTTTTTTTTAAGTGTATCACAAGTGAGTCTTGAAGGCCTTGCCTCTCTTGTTTTACTTTTGTCTTACTTCGTGTGTTTGCTTCATCAGGATTCCGTCGTAACTAATTGCAGATCCATTGGTGGGATGGTCATTGGGGTGCTTGCTGGATGAAGATCATCATCATTTCAGGTAGAAATTGGGTATAGAATATTAATCAAACCGACCTGGAAATATCCATATTCGCTTTAGCTGAAGATAAAGTGGTAAGTGTGGTCGTTTTTGCAGTTCTTTTTTTTTTTTTTTAAACATCACAATCACCAGAACAACGATTTATGGGAATTGCCTAAAAGTTTCGAGATGTATGCATCGCTAATGTCTGGAAGGTTTGATAATCAAAAGCATACATCTGTTTTGGTCCGGTAATAAATATTAGTGTTCCCAACTGACTTTGAAATTGATTTCGCAGTCTTGATAGATTTCTTTTTGTTTCTTGAAAACATTCTAAAGCTTCGGTGGCCTCAGATCAAGACCTTGTAATGTACAATGTCTAAATGCCCGTTATCTTGGGAATTTTGCTTCCATGGTTCTCAGCAGTTCCTAGATCCATCCCAGAATTAACCTCGCCAGCTGAAAAGGAGAGAAAGTGAAAACGTGACGTCAAAGGAAATCGGTTTGATTTCGTAGTTCTCTGTCGTCTGCGAAGCAGGAAGGTGGCAGAATGGTTAAGACGTTCATCTGCCAATACAGCGTCCGTGAGGGACTGGGTTCCAATCCCGTTCACGGCCTTTCTCCCAAGTTTGACTGGATGAATCAAACTGAGCGTCTGGTCATTCGATAGAGACGATAAACTGAGGATCCCGTGTGCAGCACACACTTGGCGCACTGAAGATGAACCCACGGCAACAAAATGCCCCCTGATAGGTACACAAATAAATGAATAGATAAATGAATATATCTATATATGTATATATGTATGTATATACATATATGTGTGTGTGTGTATATGTATGTATGTATGTGTGTGTGTGTGTGTGTGTGTATGTGTGTGTGTGTGTCAGTATCAGGTCTGACCAAGCGCTTTGGGTCATGCTGCTGGTCGAGTGGTGTAGCGTATATGGAATTGCCCGAACGCAGTGATGCTTCCTTGAGAAACTGAAACTGTCGTCTGCTAAATCATACTGTGTTCCTTTGCATTGCAGTATAGTACCTCTGTGCCCTCATCCCTTTGAACTAGATAGAACTGAAGCTGCTGTCTACTGAAAGGTTGTTTTCACTGTCCTCTTCGGTCAGAAATTTCATTTAAAAAAACCGACTTTATAAAAATCTTTACACACACACACACACACACACACACACACACACACACACACACACACACATTATATATATATATATATATATATATATATATATATATAGATAGATAGATAGATAGATAGATATATATACGTATATACCTTGCCTGAAGAAGCTGTTTGACAGCGAAAATTTGCTGCTTTTAAGAATACAAGTTTTAAGACATGAAAAGTCTACTGTTGTTTATATTTTTTTTATTTTACTGGTCTTAGTATTTACCTCAGTGCTTTCTGCAAGGAGCGGTACCCAGGACACGAAGAGAGTGTGAACTATTTGTATTGTACACACACATATATACACACATATATATATATATATATATATATATATATATATATATGTATGTATGTATTTACTAACGCAGTGTACACTAGTGGACACATTCATGTAGATAGGCAGGTAGCTAGGTAGGTAGGGTATGTCTGCAGATATGTATGCATGTATGTGTGTATGTATATGTGTTTATATAGGTAGGTAGGTACATCTGCAATGGTATATAGAGAGAGAGAGAGGGAGAGAGGGAGAGATAGAGAGAGAGAGAGAGAGAGAGAGAGAGAGAAATAAAGGATCAATAATTTTTTTTTTTTTAAAGCCTTCCCTTGCAGTTAACAGTCAACAGTTGTTGATTATCAGATAAAGACCAGAATAATGGCAAAGATAATTATCTTCCTGTGGGAAGTTCGTCTCTCAAACAAAAACTAACAAACAAACAAACAAACAAACAAACAAACAAAAAACCTTTGCTGCATTCTTTTCCTTTCCCAAACCTGTCCAGTTTGATTCTGATGGTATATTTCTCGGGCAATGCTATTCGGCCCAAAAACAAAGCGACTGGCCGTCCGCTTTCATCACATACATTGTCCTCTTACCACCCCTTCACCCCCACACCCCCCACCATCCGTCCCCCTCTGTCTCTCTTTCTCTCTGTCTGTCTGTCTGTCTGTCTGTCTCTCTCTCTCTCTCTCTCTCTCTCTCTCTCTCTCTCTACACGGATACAATGCACGGTTTGTTGTCTATATTAATGCTTAGTCGTTGAGTTGTATTATGTTTACGTATACCTCCTTCACTCGGGGCTGTGGCCTGATTGTGAATAAACCATTCCAATTCCAATTCCAAATTTTCTCTCTCTCTCTCTCTCTCTCTCTTGATTGTTCACTTTTCCCTTCTTTTTGACTCACTTGTGTAAACAAAGTGAGTCTATGTTTTAACCCGGTGTTCGGTTGTCTGTGTGTGTGTGTGTGTGTGTGTCCGTGTGTCTGTGTGTCCGTGGTAAACTTTAACATTGACATTTTCTCTGCAAATACTTTGTCAGTTGACATCAAATTTGGCATAAAAATAGGAAAAATTCAATTCTTTCCAGCCATCTTGTTTAAAACAATATTGCACCTCTGGGATGGGGACAAAAAAATAAAAAAGAAGCCTAATTATATGCAAACTGCATTTACTGTTATATTTATATTTTTTTGTATTCTCTAAACTTGACACTTTGACCTCTTATTCTGACACAACAACAAGAGGAGTCATTATTATCATTTTTTGTTCAAACAGGAACTTCTTTTGCTAAGCATGGAATTTTTATTTATTTTGCAAACGTTTTGGTGCAGAGGGGGAAAAAAGGGAAATTACTCTGTAATTAATGTAGGGGACTTAATTTATCACAAGTGAGTCTTGAAGGCCTTGCCTCTCTTGTTATTATTGTTATTGTTATCTTTTTTTTGGTATGTTTGTTTCTTTGTTTTCGAGGGTTCGGTGACAAAAAAAGCATGTATGCAAAGTCTATTACCCCCAGAAAAAAAATTCATTATTCTCTCTCTCTCTCTCTCTCTCTCTCTCTCTCTCTCTCTCTCTCTCTCTCTCTTTAAGCAAGGTAGCGCTTATGTAACGTAATTTTTCTTTGTATTAATATGCGACTTTATGTCAATTCCAAATGTACACCCTTCTAAGGGGCTATGGCCTATGTGAATAAAACGTCTACGTCTCTCTCTCTCTCTCTCTCTCTCTCTCTCTCTCTCTCTTGAATATGCATTCCTTACTGCCTTGAATATTGATTTTTTTTTTCGTTTTATGATATATATATATATATAAAAAAACACACACACACACGCGTCTTCTTTCATCCAATCAGCTCAGTGTATTCCATCTGATTCAGCCAATCAGCCAGTCGTTTCTTTGTATTCGTTTTGTTGTGTGTTGCTAGGGTGCTTTCCCCTGACTGATCCCAATCAAAATGGACATTCCGTTTTCTAAAATGTCCAAATATTCACTCGAATGTGGACACCGCAGGGTTTTTTTATTTTTATTTAATTTAATACCGTAGTTTTTCTAGTTGTCCAACCTTTCATTTTCATCGTAGACACTAAACGTATATCTTAACTTACTCAGTACGGCCAGTCCTCTCTTCTCCTCTCCACAGACCCCTCGGATGTCCAGTGGGTGTCTCAATGACCCAACCTTTAGCTTCCGTCGTAAGAATTGTGGTATTCTTTGTCAAC
>NC_134889.1:29049564-29057064 GCF_041734735.1 Babylonia areolata | reverse complement strand
AATATGTGATAATAAAATTATTCTTATCTTATTTTAATTAATGTGCAATATAATACATGCAATGTTAGCCTTAGTGTGTTTCAATGGGTGTTTTTTTTTACAATAATGACATAATTATAACCTTTGAATTAAGTGAATATATATACAATAGTTTTTATAGTAACGTCTTATATGTTATTGATTGTTTTTAATTAAGTCATGCTTATGTTTTTGTGTTTGAGTACTTGTCTGCGTTTGTTTTGCCGCACCTGATGTAATTTCTCTTAATGAGATAATAAAGTTATTCTTTTCTTATCGTATCTTATCTTTTCTTTTCTTATCTTATCTTCCATGTTATTCACAGTGTAAGAATGTAATGGACTCATTTCGCGACACGTAAAGGAAAAAGCAGTCACACAGAAAAGAAAGAAAAGTTGGCAGTGTCTTTCCCTTCAAAAAAAAAAAAAAAAAAAAAAAAAAAAAAATGTTCAATGAGTGTTACCATCATAGTAACTTCAGACCTCCCATCCATTCCGGACCAACACGGAAAAAAAAAGTCCTTCCCTGTTTCGGAGAAAACTGTTAATACCCAGGTTCCGTGTTCCTGTCTGTCAACTCGCCAAAAGCTTCTACCCTCCACAGCACTGACCCACTGGAGGAAATTATTTCGTCTGATGCAAGCTCGTGAATTATTTGTGAATGTACTGGTAAAAAGCTTTTTGACACCAGCGGCTGAACTCACAGACTTGGAGGTGAACTGTCGTTCGATTCGTGGGAAATCTTGGAAATGCTGAGACCGTTTGCTGTGATGTGTGGAAGGGTTTACTATATAAACTGGCCAGAGACACGTGTTTGAGTAAGTTCAGCTGTGATGTCAATCAATTGATTAGTGTGCTATGGTGTTCTACGTCAAAAAATAAATTCTCAAACTCTGTTCTAATTCAAAAAATAAATTCTCAAACTCTGAATTCTGAAACTAAAACGACAAATGCATGCGTTTGATATACATGATTTCCTGACTGGGTTGGAGTGTGGTATTTATTTCAGTTGAATAGGACTGTTCATCTATCGTTTTGGAGGGGGGGTGGTTATTGTGTGTGTGTCTTAGTCTGTGTGTAATCTGTGTGTGTGTGTGTGTGTGTGTGCGTGCGTGCGTGCGTGCCTGCATGCGCGCGCGTGTGTGTGTGTGTGTCACGGCTCGTAGCATTCATTTGTGCGTGTGTTCGTGTGTTCGTATGTTCGTCTCCCTTCTCCTCCTCTCCCTTTCCCCTCTCCCTTCCCCTCCTCTCCTTTTCCCTCTCCCTTTCTCCTCTCCCTTTCTCCCTCCTTCTCTCTCCCCCTTTGTGCTCTGTCGTTCTCTTGTGTGCTCAGTTCTGTTCCGAACTGAAGCACGTGAATCTGTTTGTGATGTGTGTCTGACATGTCCTTAGTCCTTCTCATTTTTGAACTCTTGAGATGAGTTCTGAGTTAACGTCGTTGTGAAGGAAGGGTTTTGCTTTGCCTTTGGTGCCGAGCTTTGGAAGGAGAAGGGTCGCCGTTCCAGCAAGTGAGCTGTTGGGTGCCCTCTTGGACAGTCGGGGGGTTCGATTCTTGTGTGATCCCCTTCTGCCTCTGTGTGGATCTGTATTCGTGTTCTCTCCTGGGCCAGTGGTGTGCCTGATTCCTGGTGACAGATTTGTTCCCTTGATTTATTCCTGTGGGTTCTCCCTGACTGCCACCCCGACGGGACTCCAGGATTCGCCTTCATCCCTGTCCGTTCCAGACTCCCTCACTCCCACTCCTTTCCCCGACCCCCATATGTTCCAACGTCCTCAACCACAGTCCCTCATCCCGTTCCACCCGCTCCGATTCTGCAGGCATGTGACTGAGGCCGGTTCAGCGACGCTGGTCTTCAATGGACGAACTTGATTTAGGTTCAAGTGAACTAACATTTTTTTTCGCGTAGATCTGTGCTGCCGTTACTAGGGCTTACGGTGTCGTGTCATGCTACTATGGTGTAACTAAAGAGTGTTGCTGTAATTATTTAAATTTGTGTGTCGAGACCAGGATATTCCAAGTGCAACAATAGTAAAGAACTGAGCTGAATTATCTATGTCTCTGTGTTTTGTGTTGTGTTAGTTAGTCTGGGAAGGTGCGGGGGGCTTTATGGGCAACCCCATATGGGTTGGTTGTGACAGTGTGAGATAGAGAGACTGTGTGTGCGGGCGTGCGCGTGTGGGCTAAAACCACTTGGTTTGAGTGCCGTCCCAATTCACAGGTGCAGCTTCTGAAATTTCGCTCAAATCATCTTAAAACTACCAGAGTCTGCAACCTGTTATGTCTTGTTGATGCTTGAGTACAATTATGAAAATGTTCATACCATAGAGCACAGCCTTGTCACATCGTCGCAAAATTATGTGTCATTGCCATCGTCATCATTCTCGCACTCATTCATCAAAAGATTTCAAAAGGAAATCTCCACGACATAGAATTAGTTCTCTTTGAAAATGATGAAAATTAATTACAAAAAACAGATGAAACTTTCAACTATATTACTCTTTTTGCAAAATATTTTGTTTATAAATGCAGAATAAATAAGATTAAACCATGTATAGAGCACTTTCTGAATGATTTAAGAAATAGTTATAAAGTAGAAAGATATATGCATTCAACGGAAATGTTAAGCGTTGTATTCACGAGAAAATGGTGTCCATATATAAAACTTCTTGAAAACAATAACCCATAACAAAATATGATGAAAGATCAAAATGCACAACAATGATGAAGGCTCAATGATATATTTTTATACTTGAAGAACAGATGCACGTGAATGTGTTAGTATATGAGTATGTAAATAATATATGTATGTGTGTATTCATGTGTCTGCATTATTAATAATGTTTAACTCACTCAGTACAGCCAGTCCTCTCTTCTCCTCTACACAGACCCCTCGGATGTCCAGTGGGTGTCTGAATGACCCAACCTTTAGCTTCCGTCGTCAGAATTGTGGTATTCTTTGTCAACATTCACCTCTTCAGTATAAGAGCCTTCCGCTTGCAATATTTTGATGATGGTAACTGGGGTGGAGCGCTGTTAACGTCGTCTCTTTCGCCGTCGTTCGTATGGAAAGAGTTAACATGACTGTATAATGGGTGTTTTATATAGTCACGTATGGAAAACTAGAGGAAATGTATTCATACATAAGATAATCCTATTTTTTTCAGAAAACAACGTATGGGTTGTGTTCTTTTCATATTACGTTAGCTAAGCAAAGTGTCCATAACTCCCTGTCGATGATAGGTAAATGGCTGTGGGCGCAATAGCCGAGTGGTTAAAGCGTTGGACTGTCAATCTGAGGGTCCCGGGTTCGAATCACGGTGGTGGCCCCTGGTGGGTAAAGGGTGGAGATTTTTACGATCTCCCAGGTCAACATATGTGCAGACCTCCTAGTGCCTGAACCTGCTTCGTGTGTATATGCAAGCAGAACATCAAATACGCACGTTAAAGATCCTGTAATCCCTGTCAGCGTTCGGTGGGTTATGGAAACAAGAACATACCCAGCATGCACACCCCCGAAAACGGAGTATAGCTGCCTACATGGCGGGGTAAAAACGGTCATACACGTAAAAGCCCACTCGTGTGCATACGAGTGAGCGCAGAAGAAGAAGATAAATGTCTGTTATATGTTATAAAACTGCACTGTTACACATGATGAAAATGTGTCCACCTTGACCAAATTGATTTTTTTGACTCACTTGTCTAAACAAAGTGAGTCTATGTTTTAACCCGGTGATCGGTTGTCTCTGTGTGTATGTGTGTATGTGTCCGTGTGTCTGTGTGTCCGTGGTAAACCTTAACATTGACATTTTCTCTGCAAATACTTTGTCAGTTGACACCAAATTAGGCATAAAAATAGGAAAAATTCAGTTCTTTCCAGTCATCGTGTTTAAAGCAATATTGCACCTCTGGGATGGGCACAAAAAAATTTAAAAAAGAAGCCTAACTATATGCAAACTTCATTTACTGTTATACTTATATTTTTTTGTAGTCTCTAAACTTGGCACTTCGATCTGATATTCTGACCCAACAACAAGAGCAGTCATTATTATCATTTTTTGTTCAAACAGGAACTTCTTTTGCTAAGCATAGAATTTTTATTTATTTTGCAAACGTTTTGGTGCAGATAGTAAAAAAGGGAAATTACTCTGTAATTAATGCTCGGGGACTTAATTTATCACAAGTGAGTCTTGAAGGCCTTGCCTCTCTTGTTTTTTTGGGGTTTTTTAAGGAAACGAGAAAAGAAAATCTCCACGAATTTGGTGCGCTTTTCCACCGTGCTCTCCGTTGACCTGAATTTCGATTTTTCTACTCCACTTACATTCCTGAAATGAGTTCCTCTCCAGGTCTGCGCCGTGGGCAGATTGATAAGGACTGATGTGCATGGACATGGTGGTGAACCGGGCCTTCAGTCCAGGGATGGTGCTCACTCAACTCACTCTGGTCTGGTTCCTTGAGTAACTGATTGTTGTCGTCAATGCTCGAGGGGTGTGGGGGGGCGGGAGGGAGGGAGGGCGGGTGTTTGATAGATGGTGTCCTCTGTCTGTATTTTTGTGGATAATACAGTATGGGGCTGATGACTGAGCGGCTGCGTCTAGTCCACTGGAGGGTGTGGGGACGGAGGGTTGGGGGGTTGGGGGGGGGGGGGAATGCGAGAGGACAAACATGTCTCTGTTTTGTGTCCCACTGTCCGGAACTCCCTACCTCTGTCCCTCAGAACAACAACAACAACAACAAATCCGTGTTTTTCAACTTTCGAAAAATAATGTATTGTATTGTATTCAATTGTATTGTACTGAATTCAATTGTATTGTATTCCATTGTATTGTATAGTATTGTATTGTATTCCATTGCATTGTATAGTTTTGTATTGTATTGTACTGTATTCCATTGTATTGTACTGTATTCCATTGTATTGTATTGCACTGTATTCCATTGTATTGTATTGCATTCCATTGTATTGTATTGTATTGTACTGTATTCCATTGTATTGTATAGTATTGTATTGTACAGTATTGTATTGTATTGTATTGTTTAGTATTTTATTGTATTGTATTCCATTGTATTGTATAGTATTGTATTGTATAGTATTGTATTGTATTCCATTGTATTGTATAGTATTGTATTGTATTCCATTGTATTGTATAGTATTGTACTGTATTCCATTGTATTGTATAGTATTGTACTGTATTCCATTGTATTGAATTATATTGTACTGTATTTCATTGTATTGTATTGTATTGTACTGTATTCCATTGTATTGAATTATATTGTACTGTATTCCATTGTATTGTATAGTATTGTACTGTATTCCATTGTATTGAATTATATTGTACTGTATTCCATTGTATTGTATAGTATTGTACTGTATTCCATTGTGTTGTATAGTATTGTACTGTATTCCATTGCAATGTATAGTAATGTATTGTATTCCATTGTATTGTATAGTATTGTATTGCATTGTATTGTATTGTAAACTGGAGCAGACTGAAAGTATAATCAATGACAATCACGGACAAGTCAAACCTATTGGAGGTCTTCCAGTCTGATTGTGTGCACCGCTTATAAAATGAATAAATAGATGGTAAATAAATAACTGAAGGAATAGATAAATTGATGAATAAATTTAAAAGACAATAAAACATTTTTTTTTTTTAATAAATGAATAATCCTCTACACCCACATCACCTGCCATTGTACAAGGATACCAGAAGTGTTCTTCAAGACAATATGCAAATTGAAAGGTAGTGATGTGTTGATTGGGAAGGACTTTCCATTCCAAGCGGGATAAAATAAATAAATAAATAATAACACAAAACAGTTGCTATGGCTGAAAGTCAAAAAAACGAACCTTATGACCACATTCTAACAGAGGTGAAGAAGAATAAAAAAAATTTTTTTTAAAAATAAAAAAAACAAGAGAGGCAAGGACTTCAAGACTCACTTGTGATACACTTTAAAATATAAAAAAAATCCAAGCTTTTTTATGTATTGAGTATAATTTCAAAATGTAATGTTTAAGATGAGAAAGATTAGTTTAAAGTAAATTAAGTCCCCTAGCATTAATTACAGAGTAATTTCCCTTTTTTACTATCTGCACCAAAACGTTTGCAAAATAAATAAAACTTCCATGCTTAGCAAAAGAAGTTCCTGTTTGAACAAAAAAATGATAATAATGACTCCTCTTGTTGCTGTGTCAGAATAAGAGGTCAAAGTGCCAAGTTTAGAGAATACAAAAAATATAAATATAACAGTAAATGCAGTTTGCATATAATTAGGCTTCATTCTTTATTTTTTTTGTGCCCATCCCAGAGGTGCAATATTGTTTTAAACAAGATGACTGGAAAGAACTGAATTTTTTCCTATTTTTATGCCAAATTTGATGTCAACTGACAAAGTATTTGCAGAGAAAATGTCAATGTTAAAGTTTACCACGGACACACACACACACACACACACACACACACACACACACACACACACACACACACACACACACACACACACAACCGAACACCGCGTTAAAACATAGACTCACTTTGTTTACACAAGTAAGTCAGAAAGGACATTCCCTCAATGAGGGACAAAATCGAAAGGAAGAATGAACAGCACAGACTGATTCCAGCAGTAAATCAAATATGGAAGCAAGAAAAGCATGCAAAACGAAACAAGATCTAGCTGTATGTCGAGTGATGGCCTAGAGGTAACGCGTCCGCCTAGGAAGCGAGAGAATCTGAGCGTGCTGGTTCGAATCACGGCTCAGCCGCCGATATTTTCTCCCCCTCCACTAGACCTTGAGTGGTGGTCTGGACGCTAGTCATTCGGATGAGACGATAAACCGAGGTCCCGTGTGCAGCATGCACTTAGCGCACGTAAAAGAACCCACAGCAACAGAAGGGTTGTTCCTGGCAAAATTCTGTAGAAAAATCCACGTAAATAGGAAAAACAAATAAAACTCCACGCAGGAAAAATACAACAACAAAAAATGGGTGGCGCTGTAGTATAGCGACGCGCTCTCCCTGGGGAGAGCAGCCCGAATTTCACACAGATAAATCTGTTGTGATAAAAAGAAATACAAAATACAAAAAAAAAAATGTGCACAGTAAACGCTGACCAGGCTGGCAATGTAAATACTGGTTTTCCAAGTGCTCAGTGGAGGGGGGAGTGGGGGGTGGGGGTGGGAGTAGGGTGTGGATGGGGGGAGGGAGCAGGGGGAGGGGGGTTAGGGGGTTGGGGGTAGAATGTGTTTGTTTTTCATTTCTGCATTGAAACGTTGAGTTTTATTTCTAAGATACACAACTTTTTTTTTCTCTTCTTAAATCTCACCTCTGTGTAAATTTGGAACCTTTTTTTTCTTTTTCTTTTTTTTGTATGGACACTGTGCATGGTTGGTTTGTCTAGGTTATAATGATTATTTTATTTCATTTCATTTTATTTAATCTTATCTTATTTCTATTTCTTTTAACCATTTGTTAAATTTCTAAA
>NC_134889.1:29042064-29044564 GCF_041734735.1 Babylonia areolata | reverse complement strand
GGCTGTTCACCCTGCTTGCCAGGAAAAGGTTTGGCAAGTCTCAAACTGTCTTTTGCAGTATCGATCTTCTGTGTGTGTGTGTGTGTGTGTGTGTGTGTGTGTGTGTGTGTGTGTGGAGGGGGGGCGTTGGGAGGGGGGTTTGTGCGCGCGCGCGTGCGTGTATATGTGTGTGTGTACGTGTGTGTGTATGTATGTGTGTGTGTGTGTATGTGTCTGTGTGTGTGTTTGTGTGAGTGTTGAGTGTGTGTGTGCGCGCGCACGCACGCACGCTTGTGCATGTATTTGTGCATGAATGCGCGCGCGTGTGTGTGTGTGTGCATGTGTCTGTGTATGTACGTGTGTGTGTGTGTGTGGTGCGTGTGTACGTGTGCGTGTGTGTGTGCGCGCGTGTGTGTTTGTGTGTGTGTGTGCGCGCCTTTGCGTGTATGTGTGTGTGTGTGCGCGCGGGCATATATGTGTGCGCGTGTGTGTGTGTGTGTGTGTGCGTGCGTGTGTGCGTTGGTGTATGCGAGCGCATGCAGGCGGAGGATAGACATCATCTAGCACGGTGAAGTGGGTCTCGGAATCAGCCCGTCTTATTGCAGCCGTCAAACTGCCAGTCTAATGGTTGTGTCTGTGTAAAACGGCAGGATCAAGACTCAAAATACCAGAGTAACTTGGAGTTAATGTTAGCTTTTGGAAGCGATACTCTGTCGCTGGTTTTGTTGTTGTTGTTGTTGTTGGGTGTTTTTTTTTAAAGAGTGGGAGGGATGGGGGTTGGGGTGAGGGGTGAATTTTTATGCCAACATTTTCATCGGATCTTAAAACCTAAAGTTTGCGAAGTAGAGTATCGTCATTTTACTGGCAAAGGACGGATTTACTTGGATGACTTGCTGAACTAACGGTGAAATGAGATCGGCATGGCATGGCTTTCAGGTGCAAGCATTGCTTCTTGTGTAATGTATATCTATTGTATTTTATTTGTATTTGTATTTCTTTTTATCACAACAATTTTTTTCTGTGTGAAATTCGGGCTGCTCTCCCCAGGAAGAGCGCGTCGCTACACTACAGCGCCACCCTTTCTTTTTCTTTCTTTTTTTTCCTCCATGCAGTATTCTTTGTTTGCTTTTCCTATCGAAGTGAATTTTTTTTACACAATTTTTCCAGGAACAACCCTTTTGTTGCCGTGGGTTCTTGTACGTGCGCTAAGTGAATGCTAGCACACGGGACCTCGGTTTATCGTCTCATCCTAATGACTAACGTCCAGACCACCACTCAAGGTCTAGTGGAGAGGGAGAAAATATCGGCGGCTGAACCGTGATTCGAACCAACGCGCTCAGATTCTCTCGCTTCCCAGGCGGACGTGTTACCTCCAGGCCATCACTCCACTTGATGAACGAAATGACCGCAGTCCCACTCAAGAAAAGAACAGTGACTGAAAAGAACATGATCTGTCACATTTTTGTCTTCGGCAATACTGAGTCAGCCCTTCGCTGACTGACAAGCGTACTCGTCGGCAGCACTTATGGGGTTAATGCCCTGCAAACTCATAGAATTTTCGACAATGCACACACACACACACACACACACACACACACACACACACACACACACACACACACACACACACACACACACACACACACACACACACACACACACACACACACACACCGAGAGAGAGAGAAAAAAAACAAAGAGAGAGAGAACGAACGAACGAACGAACTATATATTCAATATAAGACCATTCCCTCATTTGAAGGGGTTACACAAAAGTAAAGAAGATTTTCTACCTGATATGAATATTGTTAACATATACGAACACAAAAGTATTGCGTGAACAAGTAAATAAGGAAACTCCAAGAGAGAGAAAAAAAAAGAAAAGAAAAAAAAAACAATCGTCGTTGCCATACTCTCTGACATTGAACTATTCTATTGCATTCTCACGCCCCTTCAAAGCTTTGAATATACAGAGAAATAATTTTGTTATTATATTTTCTTTCTTTTTTTATGACAAGAGCATTTGTAACGAGAGGGAGGGAGAATGAATCAATCAATCAATCAATCAATGAATCTTTATTTTCCAACGGTGAAGATATTAGCACTTTGGCCGACTTACACATCTGCCGTTGTTCTGAGAGACACACAAACATGTACGCATATAAATGTAGTTATACTGAATACTTAATACATGTATAATGTACGAGTATAACACAGCGTCAAACTGAGAGACACAACATCGCTCACATCTGTACGGAACGGAAGTGAGTAACACACACATACACACACGCGCACACACACACACGCACTCACACACACACACACACACACACACACACACACACACACACACACACACACACACACACACACACACACACACCGAGGGAAAAACAACAACAAAACCCTAGCATGAATGCTACACATGAATGATTCAAGTGAAATTAACACAGAAAAGTAACGACAAAATTTTAAACACAGATGTAAGAGACATAAAAGACAGCAAATAAGGCGACGGGTA
>NC_134889.1:29032064-29034564 GCF_041734735.1 Babylonia areolata | reverse complement strand
CAGGCCCGGCGCTTCCTTTTTTTTTTGGGGGGGGGGGGGGAGTGTCAGGGTTTGTTCCAATGTACCTTTTATTGACCTGTGTGCTAGCTGAATCGGTAGCGTAAGCAGCACTGACTTGAAGTTGTGTACCTTGTGAATGGAGAGAGTTACCACTCTTTACTATTTGTTAATAATAATAGTAATGGTATTTATATAGCGCTGAATCTTGTGCAGAGACAAATCAAAGCGCTTTCGCACCAGTCATTCTCACGCACGCATTACTCTAAAACTGGAGAAACTGAAAGACAAGGAAGAGGCAGGGAAGGGAGGCTATTTTGGGAAGAGGTGGCTTTTAAGGCCAGACTTGAAAGAGCTGAGTGTGGAGACGAAGCGAAAGAGGAAGTTCATTCCAATTGCAAGGTCCAGAGACAGAGAAAGAACGGCGGTCAACAGTCGCGAGTTTGAATATGGGTATGCGTAAGTCACACATGATATGTAATACTTAGCAACTGATCTACAGGCTATCATTTTCATGAGATGACAGCCACTGGTTACCAAATGATGAAGCGAACAGAAGTTCAGAAATGTATACTACTCCAGTGTTGCCTTCGTGTCTGTCTGCTTGTCTTTCGGTATTCCTGCCTCTTCTCCTTTTTCTTCTCCTCTCTCTCTCTCTCTGTCTCTGTCTCTGTCTCTCTCTCTCTCTCTCTCTCTCTCTCTCTCTCTCCTTCCCCTCACTGTCTCTCTTCCTCCCTTTTCCTCTCCTCCCCCCGCCTCTCTCTCTCTCTATCATCTGTCCATCTCTCTGTATCTCTCTTCACCGCCCCCTCTCTCTCCCTCTTTCTATCTTCCCGCTCTCTCTCTCTCTCTCTCTCTCTCTCTCTCTCTGTCTGTCTGTCTGTCTATCTCTGTGTCTCTGTTTCTCTATCTCTCTCTGTCCCTCTCTTTCTCTCTTCTGCTCCTCTCTCTCTTTCTCTTTCCACACCCCCCTCTCTCCTTCTCTATCATCTGTGAGATCCACAAGTACAGAGAAATAACAAGGGCAATCACTCCCCCACCCCACCCCCACACACACACACTTGAGGTACATGCTGAAATTCAAGAAGAACTCCCTCTCACGGCAGAAAACCGATGGAAAGACGTGAGAAGAGGAGGGAGGGGGGGGGGTGGTGGTAGGAGAGGAGATGGAAAACATGTAATTATCGTTTCTTGGAAGGGGAAGACGAGAGACAAGACAGACAAGAAAATTGCCCGCATCATCGCTTGCATTGGGGGGGGGGAGGAGGGGGGTGTACAGGGGGAGGGTGTATGGGGGGATGCGGGGGGAGGGTCGTGTGTGTATGCGCCATGCGGAAGAAGAAGAAGAAAAAGCAATACTCTGATAATAACATTGTGCTGACTCCTTACACACACACACACACACACACACACACACACACACACACACACACACACACACACACACACACACACACACACACACACACCAACAATCCATAGACATCCACATGCACAGATATTCACACACACACGCGCGCGCGCTTCTCTCTCTCTCTCTCTCTCTCTCTCTCTCTCTCTCTCTCTCTCTCTCTCTCTCCACCAAGCCAGATTTACACTTCTACCCAGCAGATTGATTCCATCCTTTCTCTCACTTCTGTTCGGGTTACTATGGAAACATATCTGTGACACAGGCTGGATGTCACGGCAAAAAATAATAATTAAATTCGTATGTGTGTCTGCGTCCGCAAGCATATATATATATATATATATATATATGTGTGTGTGTGTGTGTGTGTGTGTGGGTGTGTGGGTGGGTGGGTGTGTGTACAACCCGATGTTCGGTTGTCTCCGTGTGTGTGTGTTTGTGTTTGTGTCTGTGTGTGTGTGTGTGTATGTGTGTGTGTGTGTGTGTGTGTGTGTGTGTAAAACAACTGGTGCGTGAAAAACATAGAGGAGAAACACAAAGTGTTCTTCTAACCGTGGATTTCTTTTTTCTTTTTTTTTTCTTTTTTTTTTTTTACATGGTGCCTCTGTATTTATATCAACTTTCTGTGCAGAACTGTCTTATTTATTTATTTATTTATTTATTTATTATTACTACTACTACTACCTTTTTTATATTATAATTATTATTTATTTATTTATGTACGCTTATCTATTATTTATTCACCTTTTTTTCTTTTCTTTTTTTCTCAAGGCGTTGACGAAGCACGTTGGGTTACGCTGCTGGTCAGGCATCTGCTTGGCAGATGTGGTGTAGCGCATATGGATTTGTCCGAACGCAGTGACGCCTCCTTGAGCTACTGAAACTGAAACTGTGCAGAACAGCGAACATTAAGATAATTTTGTCCTGCTGGACCCTCCAGGCATGGTAAACATTACCACGTGGGTCGTCCACTCCGGAACCGGAAATGAACCAAACCGGAAATGAACCAAATCGGAAATGAACTACCCGAATGCTGCCAAAAACCGCTCCTTCGTCTGATACTTGAACGCACAAAGGAAGTCGACCATCTTAGGG
>NC_134889.1:28939564-29027064 GCF_041734735.1 Babylonia areolata | reverse complement strand
ATGTATGCTGAAACGAAGCTCTGTTCTGTTTAACCAATCATAAAACTCGGTCGTTTTAATGACTTACAGATAAATATGGCAAGATTCGAAAAAACGTTATCATTTGTAGAAGACAGAAGTAATACTAACCGAAAATTACTTGGTCTGCTGTAGTATCTTAACGGAATATATCTTTGTCTCAAGTCATCTAATACAGGACAACATAATACGAAATGGAAGGAGAGTAGACAAAACAGGCAGACACACAGACACAGAAATACTGTGACTTTGAGGGTGCTGAGTTTGATAGAAAAGAAACGACAGAACGAGAGAGAGAGAGGGACAGAGAGACATAGAGACAGACAGAGACAGAGACAGATAGACAGACGGACAGACAGCATGACAGAAAGCATGACAGATTTGGAAGAAAAAAAAACCCTTACAGACAGATAGATAGACGGGCAGGTACATAGACACTGACAAAAAAATACAGAGAGAGTATATGTGATAAACACACACACACACACACACACACACACACACACACACACACACACACACACACACACCTTTGGGGACATTCCAGGAGAGCCTACTAACTCCCACACCTTCTCTTCCAGGGTGTCCTTACGTCATCGAGTGTGAAAGGAGGAAAAGGCGAGAATCAATATCGAAATGCTTTCTTGGATAACTCCTGTGTCTCTATCTCTCTCTCTCTCTCTCTCTCTCTCTCTCTCTCTCTAGATATATATATATATATATATATATATATATATATATATATGTGTGTGTGTGTGTGTGTGTGTGTGTGTGTGTGTGTGTGTGTGTGTGTGTGTATCTCTATCTATCTCTCTCTCTCTGTCTACCTCTCTCTCTCTCTCTCTAATTATATATATATATATATTTATTTATTTATTTATTTATATGTCTCTGTCTGTCTGTCTGTCTCTATCTATCTATCTCTACATATCTATCTATCTATTTCTCTCTCTCTCTCTCTCTCTCTGTCTCTCTCTCTCTCTCTGTCTATCTTCTATCTATCTATCTTCCTGTGTCTCTGTGTCTGTCACTCCCTGTTACTCTATGTCTGTCTGTCTGTCTCTTTCTCTCCCTCTCTCTCTCTGTCTCCCCCCCCCTCCTCCCCTACACCCTCTCCCCCCCACCCCCACCCCCACACCCTCTACCCCTCTCTCTCTTTCTCTCTTGACTGCGTCAGTACTAAAGAATAGCCCGACACTTCTGGACGAGTTGGTCCACTGGTGCGACAAAGCATTTCTTGGACCATTTTGATTGTTTCGAAATGAAGCTATATATTACATACAGAGAGAGAGAAAAAAAAAAGAACAAAATATATGGGTGGCGCTGTACCGTCTGTGTGTGGAGACGCGCCCTTTCTCTCTCTCTGAGAAGAGCGAAATGAATTTCACAGAGAGAGAAATTTGTTGTAACGAAAACTAATACAACAATACTTAACAACACAGTACGATGTGTGAAAACCATTAGAAACCTTGTCTCATTCTGTGATCAAGAGCTCTCAGGTGAGGAGGAATTTTTGTTTAATGTCCTGTCACACATATCGGTGATTGAAGACATTTTGTTAAAGTATTTATGAATACATCTGAGTATTATCGGTTAGAAGGGGTGGGAGATGTGGATGAATGGAGGGTTGGGGGAAACTGGGCAAATGAGGGTAAATACTGATTTCGGCTTCGTGTTAATCGTGGCGTGTAATATTCTGGTAGAAGAGCACCGCTTCTAAAGAGGCCGCCGGTACAATGGCTGAAGTACAGCCACGAACACAGGTCGACGCACAAATGGACCTTGTAGCACTCTCCTACCGAATCCACCGCACAAAAACTCCGATTTCACGTCACCAAAACACAGATGAGTGTGGACAGAATCGTCAGGTTTACACTACATGTATACTGAGCAATAAATACATCGGTGATGGATGATTGTGCATCTACAGGTACTTCACTAACAATACAATAGATACATCGGTGTTGAATATTTGTACATCCATAGATTCGTCACTCACAATACAATACAATACAATGAATACATCAGTGACGGATAATTATGCACACACAAGTTTCTCTCTCACAATACAATGAATACATCGGTGATGGATAATTGTGCATCCACAGGTTCATCACTCACGGCTGTACGATACAATGAATACATCGTCGATGGATAATTGTGCATCCACAGGTTCATCACTCAAATACAATACAATGAATACATCGGTGATGGATAATTGTGCATCCACAGGTTCATCACTCACAATACAATACAATGAATACATCGGTGATGGATAATTGTGCATCCACAGGTTCATCACTCACAATACAATACAATGAATACATCGGTGATGGATAATTGTGCATCCACAGGTTCATCACTCACAATACAATACAATGAATACATCGGTGATAGATAATTGTGCATCGTCAATCATAATACAATACAATACAATACAATGAATACATCGGTGATAGATAATTGTGCATCCACACGTTCATCACTCACAATACAATACAATGAATACATCGGTGATGGATAATTGTGCATCCACACGTTCATCACTCACAATACAATACAATGAATACATCGGTGATAGATAATTGTGCATCGTCACTCGTAAAAGAACGACGGCAACAAAAGATTCTGTAGAAAAATCCACTTCGATAGGAAAACAAATAAAACTGCAGGCAGAAAAAAAAATCAAAAAATGGGTGGCGCTCTCAGTGTAGCGACGTGCTTTCCCTTAGGAGAGCAACCCGAATTTTACACAGTGACATCTTTTGTGACCAAAAAAAAAATATATATATGCAACACACACACACACACACACACACACACACACACACACACACACACACACACACACACGTTTTCAGTTTCATAAGAAATGCTACAATAGAATCACTATCAAAACTGCTAAATTACAGGTTTAATACTGAAACCAAAATAAAGAGAGAAAAACAGACACATACCATTGCTGTATGCAGTAAACGAGACATTATCCAGTCTAACGCGAACATTAAAATAAAATATTCTGGCCAAAGAAACCCTGACACGTTTTGATCATTATGAATCAAATCTCATAGTGCACACTTGATAGTTGCGATAATATGATTCTTATCAAATATGTGAAACAAGAAGCTTTCTCTCTTTCTTTCTTTTTTTTTTTTTTTTTTTTTTTCTTTTTCTTTTCTTTTATCTTTTTTCTTTTTGTTTGTTTGTTTGTTTTTACAAGTCTCAGTGCACATATTTCGCTCATACGATTTTTTGTTGTAAACATCAATAATCTGTTGGTTTCTCATCCCACTAATTTGTTGGTTTCCCCTCATTCACAAGACATGTATCTATTAGCGGCGTGTTCAAATGTTATTTATTTATTTATTTATTCACTCGTTTGTTTGTTTGTTTATCTATTTAGTTGGTTGGTTGGTTGGTTCGTTGATTGGTTGGTTGGCTTTCAAGTCTGGCCTTAAAACCCACCTCTTCCCAAGATAGCCTCCCTCCCCTACCTTTTCCTTGTCTTCAGTTTCTCCAGTTTTTTCGAGTTGTGCACGCGTGTGAATGACTGGTGCGAAAGCGCTTAGATTTGTTTCTGCACAAGATTCAGCGCTATATTATATTATTATTATTATTATTGGCTGTGTCTTTCTTTATTCATTTATCTAGCGCCATAAAGTCGTTCAAGCTTGCGAATACGTTATATTCAAAGCAGCGCACAGCTTGCACAGAAAGGATTTTTATTATGTGGTGTTGGATACCTAAATATCAACTGTCAGAAAATGGATTCAGGAAAAGTATGAACTTTCGATTTTCTTACTTCCGTAAGGTCATCGGCATGATCATGTTGCATTAATTAAACACACAGCTTTGCACTGACATTATGTTTGACAGGAAAACGTGTTTGAGAATATCCGCCAAACTGTTCAAGAACGCTGTGTTCTCCCCCCCCCCTCCCCCCACCACACTCTACCCCCATACCCTCACTTCATTCTGTGCCGAAATGCACGTGCACGCAGTGATCAAATAGCTTTCAGGAAATCATGTTCATCCACTGCCCCACCTCTCTCAAATTCTGAGGATATATATTTCAGCCACACACACCGATAAACTAAAACGAGGCTAAAAGAATCTCTACACACACACACACGCGCGCGCGCGCGCGCATCCCCCTCACAAACTTTAAACAAGAACTTTTGTTTAAACACTGTAAAACGTGTACGGAACTTTTCCTCTTTTTTTTTTTTTTTTTTTTTTTCTTTCTTTCTTTCTTTTCTTTTTTTTTCCGTTCATTTCCATTGTTTCTTAGAAAAAAAAGAAAAAAAAACTTTTCGTTTAAGCGCTGGAAAGTGTGTACGGATTTGTTTTTGTTGTTGTTGTTGTTCTTCTTCTTCTTCTTTTGTTTTTTGTTGTTTTGGGGGTTTTGTTTTGGGTTTTTTTTTGTGGGGGGTGGTTGTTTTTGTTGTTGTTTTTTGTTTATTTGTTTTACCTTTCCATTGATTCTTCCTTTTTCCCTTCTTTCCTTTCCTCCCTCCTTCCTTCTTCTCCTTCTTTTCTTTCTTTCTGTCCTTCCTTTCTTCCTTTATTCCATCCTTCATCGCTTTCTTCTCATCGCATTTTTATTTTATCCATATGCGTAGATGTTTTCACTTACGCTCTGGCTTTGCCTTTAGTACTGGAAAATTGGGTCACCAGTCAACGCAAAACATTCATCAAACTCCAAAAACATAATTGTTGTCAGTCTCAAAATGCAAACAAACAATCAGTACTAAAATAATTATTGCATGCCAGTGTATTATCTGTTAATATAGAAGCAAACACGATGAATTATGAGTGAATGGAGGAGTAATCATGAAGAGAAACACACACACACACACACACACACACACACACATTTATTATGTGTGTGTGTGTGTGTGTGTGTGTGTGTGTGTGTGTGTGTGTGTGTGTGTGTGTGTGTGTGTGTACATGCCAAAACATATGCAAAAAAGAAAGTTTGGAGAAAATAAAAGGTTGGAGCCCCCCATCCCACCCCAGCTCCACCCCCCACGCCCCCCTCTCTCTCTCTCACACACACACACACACACACACACACACACACACACACACAAGACACTGCCCTGACCACCCCTGTCCTGTTACAGACATCAGTCGCAATGACCCAACCCATCCCCCCCCCCCCCCCCCCCCCCCCCCCCCAACCAACTGTGAGTGTAAACGGGAAAATGGGTCAGAGAAAGAGGCGTGTTGCCCGTGCAGTTTATTTATTGCCAGACGCTGTCCCAGACTTCACGGCACAACTGACTGACTGATGACGTCCATCCACTGGCTGAGATCATCGTCTCTGTGGTCTGTGGATGCCAGACTCCCCCACCCTCCCTCCCTCCCTCCGTCACCACCGGAAGGAGCATGACTACCTAAAAGCTCATTCGTGCATACGAGTGGTCGTGCAAGAAGAAGGAAGATTTTTGTTTAATGTCCCGTCACACATATCGGTGATTGAAGACATTTTGTTAAAGTATTTATGAATACGTCTGAGTATTATCGGTTAGAAGGGGTGGGAGATGTGGATGAATGGAGGGTTGGGAGAAACTGGGCAAATGAGGGTAAAAATGTGGGTGAAATTTGGAAGAAGAAAAAAAAAGGAGAAAAAAAACCACCTCTAAATACAGTTACAGGAAATTACTTAAAGGACTTCGTAAAAGAGAAGTCGTTAAACTGACAAGCGAAACAACTGATAATGAATGCAAAAAGTCAAAAACATCAACGTTCTCAGTCACTTGTGAAGACACACTTTCGTGTACAAAAGGCTTCATCAAGCTACAGTGAAAAATTATATGCTCAATTGTCAGGTTACTAAAGCATATGCACTTGCCATTTGAACAATACTTGGTCCGTAATGAATTTGAGAATAGTCTGAGAGCTAAACTCAGAATTGGTCTGCGAGTCGTGCAAGTTGCTGCCCACGAATGGAAAAAAAAGAGGACTTTACAGCACAACTAATGCCCCCATTTACATGCAGGTCCCTCCACTTGCTGATCGTCTCTGTGGTCTGCGGATACCAGACTCTACCTCCCCTGTGAGGATGCCAGGGGCGCATCCCGTATAACGTGGAGTGATGGTCTAGAGATAATGCGTCCGCATAGGAAGTGCGAGAATCTGAGCGCAAAGGTTCGAATCACGGCTCAGCCGCCGAAAATTTTTTTCCTCCCTCCACTAGACCTTGAGTGGTGGTCTGGACGCTAGTCATTCTGATGAGACGATAAACCGAGGTCCCATGTGCAGCATGCACTTAGCGCACGTAAGAGATCCCACGGCAACAAAAGGGTTGTTCCTGGAAAAAATCTGTAGAAAAATCCACTTCGATAGGAAAAAGAAATAAAACTGCACGCAGGAAAAAAAAAAAAGGGTGGCGCCGTAGTGTAGCGACGCGCTCTCCCCGGAGAGAGCAGCCCGAATTTCACACAGATGAATCTGTTGTGATAAAAAAGAGAAATACAAACACAAATACAAACACTACACACCCAGCTTTGATGAAGGACGCGGTGGTCAAGTGGTTAAAGCGATGGAATCTCGCCCGAGTTTCCTGACTCGAGTTCAATCCCCGTCTCACCTTGTGGGGGTTAATTAAGGGTGGAGATTTTTTTTCCTATCTCCCAGGTCAACAGATGTACAGACCTGCTATAGTGTCTGAACCTCTGAACCCCCATTGGTGTGTATACGCTTGCAGAAGATCAAATACAAGCGTTAAAAATCCTGTAGTCCATGTCAGCGTTCGGTGGGTTAGAGAAATAAGAACATGCCCAGCATGCACACACACACACACACACACACACACACACACACACACACACACCCATGCCCCCTCCGAAAACATGGCGGTGTAAATAAACAAAAACAATCATACTCGTAAAATGTTACACACACACACACACACACACACACACACACACACACACACACACACTATAATAAACACACCCTCCCATCTGACTGAAGAGTTAGATCTTGACGTCCTTACGTTTATATCTGGAAAGGAAAGGGGTACGCAACAGTGGGGTACAGAGAAGTTCCAGACTTCACAATATTCCCTTTTTTTTTCTCGAACTGTCAAGTGTAAGCGTATCACTGCCGAGTTTGTTTAGAAAGAGAGAGGGAGAGACAGAGAAAGAGAGAGACAGTGTGTGTGTGTGTGTGTGTGTGTGTGTGTGTGTGTGTGTGTGTGTGTGTGTGTGTGAAACCTGATTGAATGACAGAGGAAACGAATGATAAGCGCACACTGACAGCTGTCAGTCGGACTCTACCCAGGTAGGCAGCCTGTTGTGCAAATGACTCTCTGTTTGTAAAGTGCTTAGAGCTTGGTCTCTTGGTCCGAGGATAGGCGCCATGTAGATATCCATATCATCACCATAGGCATATGCATAGTGCCCATTTAGTAATAGTAGTAGCAGTAGTAGTAGTATTGTTGTTATTAGTAGTAGCAGTATAAGTATTTTGTTGTTATTTTTAACATCATCATCATCATCATGATTGTTGTTATTATTACTATTCTTATCATTATTATTATTATTATTAATATTATTATTATTATTATTATCATTATTATTATTATATAGCACTAAATAGTGTGAAAAGACAGATCAAAATGTTTACGCACCACTCATTCACGCGCGCACACAGCTGTGATTCAGAGAGATAAAAGATAACACTTTTCAATACTCCTGAGTAGAAAAATAAGAAAAACCACAAACCACAGAAAGAGGTAGAGTGTGTATATGCGTCCGATGTGTGTGCGCGTGCTATTTGAAAAGAGGTAGGTTTTATGAACAGACTTCAAAGAGCTGAGAAGAAGAAGAAGAAGAAGAAAATGAAAGGAACATCAACTGACATTTTTGTTAATCCATTTATGTTTTGAATCACACACACACACACACACACACACACACACACACACACACACACACACAAATAATAATAATAAATTTAAATTTAAATTAAAAAAAAAAAAAAAAAAAAAACGAAGAGAGTGCCTTGAGTTGGTTCACAATAATAGCTACAAAAAAGAAGGAAACCCACGAAGAAAAAAAAACATGAAGAGAGTGCATCGAGTTGATTCACAATAGTAGCCACAAAAACAAAACAAAAAACTAAAAAAAAACATGAAGAGAGTGCATCGAGTTGATTCACAATAGTAGCCAAAAAAAAAAAACAAAAAAATGAAGAGAGTGCATCGAGTTGATTCACAATAGTAGCCACAAAAAAAAAAAAAAAAAAAAAAAAACATGAAGAGAGTGCATCGAGTTGATTCACAATAGTAGCCACAAAAAAACCAAAAAAAACATGAAGAGAGTGCATCGAGTTGATTCACAATAGTAGCCACAAAAAAACAAAAAAAACAAAAAAACCATGAAGAGAGTGCATCGAGTTGATTCACAATAGTAGCCACAAAAAAAAAAAAAAAAAAAAAAAACATGAAGAGAGTGCATCGAGTTGATTCACAATAGTAGCCACAAAAAAAAAAAAAAAAAAAAAAAAAATGAAGAGAGTGCATCGAGTTGATTCACAATAGTAGCCACACAAAAAAAAAACACAAAAAATGAAGAGAGTGCATACAGTTGATTCACAATAGTAGCCACAAAAAACAAAAAAAAATGAAGAGAGTGCATCAAGTTGGTTCACAATAGTAGCAACAGACGTGTACGTATCGACCAGCATTCACGATCATTTCAAGTTGAATGGACAGAAGTAGTATTTTCGTATTACCCTTGACCATTTTAATTTCAGCATGTTATTTGTTCCTGTGATGGATCTCAGTAAATGCCTTTCCGAACAGATTTAAGGAAATCTGAAAATGAGTAAATTAACACAACAAAAAAAGGAGAAAAATTAAATAAAGTTCAAAATGTGGTCAAAGGGAGATAAACACGAAAAATAGGAGAAATAAGATTACTTCCCATAATTATGTTCAAGCAAATCCTAACACCAGCTTATACACCGTATGCGTGTGTGTGTGTGTGTGTGTGTGTGTGTGCTTATTGAGTAGAAAATTGGACGCTCTTAGACACAAAATGTGCTGATATATATTGTTCTACAAATATCCTTTAAACAACAACAAAAACAAGAGTGATAAAGGCAGCCACACAAAGCGCCGTAAGAACAAATATAAATTCCTTTCTTTCCGTCTTTCTTTCTTATCAAGGCAAAACAATGTGTACACATCATTATGCAAACCCATCTTTTATTGTTGTTCAAAAGGTCCAGAAAATACATGAAAAAAGACGACAGATTTGAGTACCCTGTTTTCAAAGACCCTAAACATGCAAGGCAGTGAAAACACAAATGAAACAAGAGTCATTGTAAATTATATTCCAACTTTAACCCCTTGCCAGCTAAACCTTGGTGAAAGGAAATGAATGTGACATGCATTTGAGGTTCTGTTACCACAACTATTCATTTATGTTATAAATGTATTCACAAATCGGCCCCTTCCTATCTCTGTGGCTGCCTTCACCTCTACACTCCATCTCGCTCTCTACTATCAGCTTCGGATCCACTCGGTTTACGCATACCCAGATTCAAACTCTCGACTGTTGGCCGCCGTTCTTTCTCTGTCTCTGGACCTTGCAATTGGAATGAACTTCCTCTTTCGCTTCGTCAAGTCTCCACACTCAGCTCTTTCAAGTCTGGCCTTAAAACCCACAATCACACTTGTCAGCAGTAATCAAAGGCTTTAACTCATTGACTGCTGCTGAGCTGCTCAGTATGCTCATCAGTGAAGGGCTGCTGTTTAAACTATGATAGTAGGATGGGTTTGCAGAATCACTTTCGTCAGATTTTCGTGGGGATGTGGAGATGTTTGTTTTAGTCTTATACGCTTACTATGAGTGTGTTTCTTGTCACATCTGTGCCATTACGTTTTCGAACTGAAACAGTAATAAACTCTGACGAAAAGCTATTCCGAACAAAGGCAGTGGAAACTCAGAAAAGCTTGTTTCTGTGGTGGGCTGCCCATAACGTCATATAACCTACTTCTCCCTCTGCAAGCAACAGAAGGTCCATCACGAAAGCGGGCCAGCACACACTGCCCTATATTGAGGTGACAGGTCAGGACTTCTGCTTCTGTGTTCGTGGGCTGCAACCTCCACGTTCACTCGTATGTACACGTACACGAGTGGGCTAATACGTGTATGACCGTTTTTACCCCGCCATCTAGGCAGCCATACTCCGTTTTCGGGGGTGTGCATGCTGGGTATGTTCTTGTTTCCATAACCCACCGAACGCTGACATGGATTACAAGATCTTTTACGTGCGTATTTGATGTTCTGCTTGCGCATACACACGAAGGGGGTTCAGGCACAAGCAGGTCTGCACATATGTTGACCTGGGAGATCGTAAAAATCTCCACCTTTTACCCACCAGACGCCGTTACCGAGATTCGAACCCAGGACCCTCAGACTGAAAGTCCAACGCTTTAACCACTTGGCTATTACGCCCGTCGACAGGTCACTACATCAGACACCATTTATGTATTTGGACTCCATCCCCCTGGGGGGCTGCATCTCTCTTACTTCTGTTCAGTAAAATCAAACACACCACTCAGAAGTACACAAGAAATAGTTCCTGCACTTATATTCACTACATAGGAAGGTGGCAGAATGGTTAAGACGCTCATCTGCCAATACAGAGAGTCTGTGAGGGCCTGGGTTCGAATCCCGCTCTCGCCCTTCCTCCCAAGTTTGACTGGAAAATCAAACTGAGCGTCTAGTCTTTCGGATGAGGTAATAGTGGTCCCGAATGCAGAACGCACTTGACGCACTGATAAAACGACACATGGCAGTGAGAGTGTTGTCCTCTGGCAAAATTTCTGTAAGAAGAAATCCACTCTGATTGGTAAAAAAAAATAATAATAAAATATATGCATGCACTCAAGGCCTGACTCGGTGTGTTGGGTTATGCTGCTGGTCAGGCATCTGCTTGGCAGATGTGGTGTGGCGTATATGGACTTGTCCGAACGCAGTGACTCCTCCTTAAGAAACTGAAACTGAAACTCAAGCCGTACTGATTTCATTTCACTAAAGTTCAGCAATCAAGGGGTTAATAAATTAAAAAAAGTAACAACAGAGCATTCATTAACCCTTTCAGTACCCAACATCACAAATGTGTGACACTTCTGCTGACTGGTAATATATGGCATTTCTGCACCCAGTTCAGTTGATACTGTGATTAACTCACTCAGTACGGCCAGTCCCCTCTTCTCCTCTACACAGACCCCTCGGATGTCCAGTGGGTGTCTCAATGACCCAACCTTTAGCTTCCGTCGTCAGAATTGTGGTATTCTTTGTCAACATTCACCTCTTCAGTATAAGAGCCTTCCGCTTGCAATATTTTGATGATGGTAACTGGGGTGAAACGCTGTTAACGTCGTCTCTTTCGCCGTTCGTATGGAGAGAGTTAATTTATCCCTTTTAGTTCATTGCTGGAGTGGATGACAGCCAGTCCTAGTTTCAAGAACTACAACAGTGTCCCGTATCTTACAAAAACTAGCGAGAGAATTCCCATACAGTACATTCAACACATGGCGGAAAACGCTACATTTCAAAATGCCTGGTGCCAAGAGGGTTAACAGAAGTTTCCAGCTTTAAGTTCTTTTTATGCATCCATGATAAACATCAAAATCATCAGATCTATTGTATGCATATTAAAAACATAACAGGACTTGACAAATATTATCATAAAACTCCACACGTTTCCTTCAACAGAGATAATGAAATACTGGTGTCTTTTACAAACTTTTTTTTTTTTTTATTCTACACAAAGTTTTTTATTCCAACCAACATGTTTTGCACTATACTCAAGGTACCTGTAGTTAAAACACAGCAGTAAAGAGCTGATAAAAAAAAAAAGGAGGGGGGGTGCGGGGGGGACACCCAGTTTGTGACACTGGGGCCATCAAGGTTGACCACTCGCTCATGGCAAATGCTCCAAACCATTGTAATATCATATCAGCAGTAGTCAACAAAAAGGAAAAAAAATATTTCCCACAGATTCTTTATACATACATGTTACATATATATACGAGGGTCATTCAATAAATAAGGTGAATTTTTCGGTATAAGGACTTCTAATAATTTGTTTTGCAGATTAAAAAAAACTTTGAGAGTTTTGGCGATTAACAAAGATGGCCGACCAAGAAGCATGCTCCAGGATTGAACAGCGGTCAGTTATCTAGGTACCTGTAGTTAAAACACAGCAGTAAAGAGCTGATAAAAAAAAAAGGAGGGGGGGGGTGCGGGGGGGGACACCCAGTTTGTGACACTGGGGCCATCAAGGTTGACCACTCGCTCATGGCAAATGCTCCATACCATTGTAATATCATATCAGCAGTTGTCAACAAAAAGGAAAAATAATCTTTCCCACAGATTCTTTATACATACATGTTACATATATATATATATATATATATATATATATATATATATATATATATATATATATATATATATATATATATATAATTCCCATATATATATGATTCATTTTGACATGTATCATCATGTAATGTGTTGTGTATATCCATGTACATGTATACATGTGTGTGTGTGTGTGTGTGTGTGTGTGTGTGTGTGTGTGTGTGCATGCATGCGTGTGTGCGTGTGTGTGTGCATTCATATGTGCATGCATACATGAGATCAATAATAGAACTTCATTTGTTTCATAAATGATCTAAAATTGTTGGTCAACAGATGAAAAGAAAAGAACACACAGCACACTGACGTTCCCACTTAATTAGTCCACATCTGGAAAAGATAAAATAAAATTAAAAAAACAAGAAAAAAAAAAAAAAAAACCTCTAAAACACACAATACAATTCAGCAGTGTAACACAATAACACAGTATTAGTAATGAATCTTGTTGATTATATTTTAAATGCTTTTGTTCTATCAACACGTCAAAGCTTTCCAGAAAATGCTTTTGTTCTGTCAACAACTTAGGGCAATATAATGAAATTCATGTAAAAACCTAACACAATCAGCAAATATATATCAGACTTCATAAACCACATGAATAACTTAACAATAAGTGCATAAAAGTGTTTCAAATAAATGCAATGTTAACAAGAATGAGATCAATATCTTAAAATCAATCGATCAAAGAAACATGTAAACACAGGGATCATGAAGCAAACATTTTTTTTCATAAGTGAATTTGTGAAAAGACAAATTCACAGTAACACTTGAGCAGAGGTATATAATGGCGCGATACAATCCGCAGTATATGTCAATCAGGGAGGGAATTAATAATCAACATTCTCTTTTGTTAAACTCGTAACCTATAAAATATTCTATTCATGAAGAACTTGTTACACGCACCCCGACTGAGACAGTCCTTATTTTCTGCAGAGAAGCTAATATACATTTCATTTTAGTTTTAATGTCAACATCAACGTCAGATGATCAGGCTGACAGGGATAACCATCCCAAGAAAATGGTGAAGGTTTCAGTTTCAGTTTCAGTAGCTCAAGAAGGCGTCACTGCGTTCAGACAAATCCATATACGCTACACCACATCTGCCAAGCAGATGCCTGACCAGCAGCCTAACCCAACGCGCTTAGTCAGGCCTTGAGAAAAAAGAAAAAAGAAAAAAAAGGTGAATAAATAATAGATAAGCTTACATAAATAAATAAATAAATAAATAATTATTATTATTAAAAAAAAAAAAATTTAAAGGTAGTAGTAATAATAATAATAATAAAATAATAATAATAATAAATAAATAAATAAATAAGATGGTGAAGGGAAATTTGGAACAATACAGACACCACCAGGTTAAGAAAAAAGGTGAATAAATAATAGATAAGCTTACATAAATAAATAAATAAATAAATAATAATTATTATTAAAAAAAAAAAAATTTTAAAGGTAGTAGTAATAATAATAATAATAATAAAATAATAATAATAATAATAAATAAATAAATAAATAAGATGGTGAAGGGAAATTTGGAACAATACAGACACCACCAGGTTAAGACAGACAGTGGGACCTGTCTAGCCCTACAGACACCACTAGAACGGTACCAGGCTAAGATGGGCAGTGAGAAGGGACCTGTCTAACCCTAAAGATGGACAGCCAAGATGCCTTCTTTTATGTTGGGTGTCTGTGAAACCAACTAAAATTGGGAAAGTGAGTTCAGATCAGATTGTGACCTTTCATGCCCTGCTCTCATGGTGACCTCAGTTTCGATACCCCTCCACTTCCGTGCTTGGGGTCAGTCCTGTCTATGTCATCAGTGTCGGCAGATTCATGGGGGGGCTGTTGTTTGAGGGACGTGGTGGTGGTCTCCACTCTAGGAGAGACGCTCACTCAGTCTGACTCCGCGACTAAGCCATTATTGTCGTTAGTAGGGGGCTTAGTAGGTGGTGTCCTAAGTACGTTAAAACAGAACAGGCACCACTGAACACCACCGAAGTGACTCAGCAGCAGTGCAGGGTCTCCTCTGGTGTGTGGCCTCCGGGCGACCTAACATCGATGGGTCCCTGTGGACTGCCAACGCTGGAACTGCGACGGACGAACCTGGGTGTGGCTGTGTATGGGGGAATCTAAATGAGCGGCGTGGGAGTAATGCCACTGAAACGGCGCAGATGATGGGGCAGAAAAAAAAAGTGAGTTCAGATCTCCACCAACTGGGCCACACATATGTCCTTATAATTCAAATCACAGACACCCAACATAAAAGAAGGCATCTTCGCTGTCCATCTTTAGGGTTAGACAGGTCCCTTATCACTGCCCATCTTAGCATGGTACCGTTCTAGTGGTGTCTGTAGGGCTAGACAGGTCCCACTGTCTGTCTTAACCTGGTGGTGTCTGTATTGTTCCAAATTTCCCTTCACCATCTTATTTATTTATTTTATTATTGTTATTATTATTATTATTATTATTATTACTACTACCTTTTAATTTTTTTTTTTTTTTATAATTATTATTTATTTATTTATTTATGTAAGCTTATCTATTATTTATTCACCTTTTTTTTTTCTCAAGGCCTGACTAAGCGCGTTGGGTTGCGCTGCTGGTCAGGCATCTGCTTGGCAGATGTGGTGTAGCGTACATGGATTTGTCCGAACGCAGTGACGCCTCCTTGAGCTACTGAAACTGAAACTGATGACTGTGTCACGATTAGATCATTTTCTGTGCTTCCATAATCTTCCAGATTTCAATTGTGATTACAGATCTTGGGACTGCAGGGTCTTTGACATGAGTATTTTATCTCCTGCACTTGCACACACATGAAGGGTAACAGGCACACTAGCATGTCTGTGCATCTGTCGACCTTCTTGATAACTTGATGCTCCAACCACCTGCCTATTGCACATGTTAGTGAGGTGATTACCGAGAAAAAAGGTACATCTGATCATAGTAAAAAAAACAAGACAAACAAAAAAACATGAATATAATCCAATGAGATTCATGAAAACAAAGAGTTAAAAATTAATGTTCACAACATCCTGAATCAGATAAATGCTTTTTCTGTCACTCAAAAATGCAAAAACCGGTACATTTCAGCTTTAAAACACTGCCTTACATTAAACCAATGATTTCATGCTGTAATTTCTTATCTTGCATTTTGTCAGTCACACCTTTTTATTGGGTGTTCAGCAGTGTGGCAGCAGTTACATTCAATTAATCAATCACAAGACAAAGGAGACAAAGCAACCCCCCATGTGTCGTCAGACTGCAGAAAGTTTACAGCAGTATTCGAACACCTGGAGACTATGTCGAATCAACCTGTGGAAGCTCCTCTGTGCTGGCTCTGAAAATATAGTGATGGCAGTCGACATATTTACTGTTGATAATCAAAATACTCTCAATGTCATTTTAGAAAATGATATAAAAAATAATCGTAGCTTTTCTTTTTCTTTTCTTTTTTTTCCAAAACTTCATAAAGACACATTTGATCTGAACATCTTAATATCTAAATCTGATTTAAATGTCTTAACATCTCACTTTGGTTTGAATGTCTTAATATCTTAATTTTGATTTTAATGCATCTCAATTTCATTTTGATACTTATACCCTAAAGAATTTTTTCCTGTTTGTTATAAACAGTTACAATATTAAACATTTTGTATAAGCATTAATAACATTTCCAGCAAAGCTAATCCATTATATTCAATGCTGTCAGCAATTATTATGAAATTAAAGTCATTTGAAGTCAGCTCTTTTTCTTTTTCTTTCAATATGTCTGTGATGTGGAGTGATGGCCTTGAGTCCGCCTAGGAAGTGAGAGAATCTGAGTGCGGTGGTTCGAATCACGACTCAGCCACCGATATTTTCTCCCCCTCCACTAGACCTTGAGTGGTGGTCTGGACGCTAGTCATTCGGATGAGACGATAAACCGAGGTCCTGTGTGCAACATGCACTTAGCGCATGTAAAAGAACCCACGGCAACAAAAGGGTTGTTCCTTGCAAAATTCTGTAGAAAAATCCACTTGGATAGGAAAAACAAATAAAACTGCACGCAGGAAAAAAATACAAAAAAATGGGTGGCGCTGTAGTGTAGCAACACGCTCTCCCTGGGGAGAGCAGCCCGAATTTCACACAGAGAAATCTGTTGTGATAAAAAGAAATACAAAATACCAAAAAAATACAAATTACAAATCCCCTTTTTTTTCAATCTTCCCACACAGCATGGGCTAAATATACAGACAAACATGAGCAACAAATTATATGCATCCAGACGCAAATTTTGAGTGATTTGGTGTTAAAATACAGATCAACTGAACTGCCGCTGGTTTTCACACTCAACCAAAACAATTTGATTTTATATTCCATTTGTCAGGGCAGTGGCATTTACAAGATCTATAAAACAGGATATAATTATGTACTTCAAACACCATAGTAGCAGCACATAAATACCAACTGGAAGATCGTGACATCTGGAAAAATAAAATATTCACCTTCAAAAGCCCTGATCCATTTCCATTTTGTACATAATATAACGGCATTCTATAAACCACAACAACGTTTCAAAGTGGAGGATATACTTACATATAATATGACGTATCAAAACAAAAGAGCCACACCATGTAAAAACAAACTTCTACCAAACATACAAGAACACCATGTAAAAACAAACTTCTACTGAACATACAAGAACACCATGTAAAAACAAACTTCTACCGAACATACAAGAACACCATGTAAAATCAAACTTCTACCAAACATACAAGAACACCATGTAAAAACAAACTTCTACCAAACACACAAGAACACCATGTAAAAACAAACTTCTACCAAACATACAAGAACACCATGTAAAATCAAACTTCTACCATACATACAAGAACACCATGTAAAATCAAACTTCTACCAAGCATACAAGAAACAAGCATGCAAAAGAACAACAACGTTAACCACAACAAAAAGAAACAAAACACACAAGAAACATGAACATGCAAAAGAAAAACAACAATAACAAACAACAACAACAAAAGAAATCATAATGAATGAAATCAATAAAACATCTTCTTTTTTTTTCTTTTGGTAACATATTTTTTGAGTATTGTAAAACTAAAATCTTACATAGCTACTAGCTATTTGGGGTTTTTTTCCCCTCCACTTATTAGTAATACTGTTTTCCTTGAAAGAAGAACCAGATTAACTTGACATAAATGTAAGCTTAGAACTGAGAGAACACAAATACGGTTTTTAAAAATAACCCTGGGGATAACAAAACAAAGATGTATAAATGCAAGACTGGTATAGATCTTCCTCTTGGTCACACACACACATGGGAGGAACTGGTCATTATTAAGTTCTGACATGACTGGAGTTTCCTTTCAGCCTGAGAAATATGACTGATTTTTGAGACCCAATCTCTCAGCTCAGAAATTTATACTACAGATGCATCTTTTTTTTTTTTTCAAGCACCAGCACACACACACATACACACATACACATACACATGGGTAGAATGAGTAGAATATGGTGAACGTAATACTAAATATTTTTGTAATCTCGAAAAAGTTAGGGGGAAGAAAAGATCTATAACAAGGTTAAAGAAAGAAACAGGTGAACTTATAACGAATCAGGGTGACATTTTAGAAGAACTTACGTCTTTTTACAGAACTCTTTACAGTCAAACAGCAACAGCTGACACTGTACATGAGGAAGTGAACACGTTTATAGAGAATAAACTATTCCACAGTCAAATGAAGAAAATGCAGCGTTATGCAAAGGGACAACTTCAACAGATGAAACAAGACCATCGATGAAAATGAAAAATGGTTCAGCCCCAGGCTGCGATGGAATAACCATAGAATTTTTTTAATTCTTTTGGGGTAAAGTAGGTAACGTAGTCACAAATTCTTTTGTAGGGTCATTTCACAGAGGTGAACTGTCTTATACACAGAAACAGGGAATAGTTACCTTATTACACAAAGGAAAAGATTTAGAAAGAGAAAGACGGACAAACTGGAGACCTATAATGTTAACCAATTCTGATTACAAGATATTAGCGAAAGTTCTAGCCGAAAGACTTAGTAATGATGTACACAAGTAGTTAATAAAGACCAGGTTTGGTACATTAAAGGCAGAAACATTTCTACAATCATAAGAACAACAGACGATGTAATCAACTATTCAAATAAAAGCAAAAAAGCTGGTTATGTACTCGCTATTGACTATTCTAAAGCCTTTGATTCTACATCAAAACCATTTTTGTTTCACATATTCAAAGTTTTTGGTTTCAAAGATGGGTGCAGGTCTTAAACAATGGAATTTCCAGAAGTATTAACAATGGGGGTTGTCTTTCTGAACCATTTGGAGTAAAAGAAGAAAGTACTTGGGGATGCGATGCAGGTCGGTACAACGCAAAACCGAAATGCATCAGGAAAATGTTACCTGAGTACACAATAGCAACGACTCCGTGTACATCCCAATTTTGGTTCAGAAAATCTGGTGTGAATATTGACAGGTCGATGTGGTCCAGAGCGAAAGATGCTAGACAAGAGAAGCACAAAGCTCGACTCAAAAGCACAACACCAACACATGCGGGAATGTCGTTTACAAACAGTTAAGAGAGTATAGCTCTCTCTACACCTTTGAAAGCGGCTAACACCAATGTTCTGTCTACCAACATGCACACAGGATACAGACTCTGCAGTGTTCCATGTCAGGAGTAACTGATGTACTGAATGTGTCCCTTTTACTGATGTAATCTGTCCGTAATCTGTCCCTGCACAGTGGATAACTGATGTAATGTGTCCCTGCACAATGAATAACTGATGTAATGTGTCCCTGCACAATGGATAACTGATGTAATGTGTCCCTGCACAGTGAATAACTGATGAAATGTGTCCCTACACAATGGGTAACTAATGTAATGTGTCCCTACACAATGGGTAACTGATGTAATGTGTCCCTGCACAATGGATAACTGATGTAATGTGTCCCTACACAGTGGGTAACTGATGTAATGTGTCCCTACACAATGGATAACTGATGTAATCAGTCCCTGCACAATGGATAACTGATGCAATGTGCCCCTACACAATGGATAACTGATGTAATGTGCCCCTGCACAGTGAATAACTGATGTAATGTGTCCCTGCCCAGTGGGTAACTGATGTAATGTGTCCCTGCACAATGGATAACTGATGTAATGTGTCCCTGCACAGTGGATAACTGATGTAATGTGTCCCTACACAATGGATAACTGATGTAATGTGTCCCTCTCACTGATGTAATCTGTCCCTGCACAATGGATAACTGATGTAATCTGTCCCTGCACAATGGATAACTGATGTAATGTGTCCCTACACAATGGATAACTGATGTAATCTGTCCCTGCACAATGGTTAACTGATGTAATGTGTCCCTCTCACTGATGTAACGTGTCCCTTTTCCTGCACAATTCATTACTGTTGTAATATGTCCGTTTTATTACTGTGTGTCCTTTTTCTTGCACAACGGATAACTGATGTCCTGATTGTGTCCCTTTTACTGATGTACTGTGTCCTTTTCACCTGCACGATGCATTACTGATGTAATCTGCCCCTTTTCTTGCACAACAGATAACTGTGCGAAATTCTGCTAATGATGATGATGTTTCAATATGAGAAATATAACCTTAAATGCAAAGGACCAAAAACAAAAAAAACAAAAAAAAAATGAACATGCCTACGTAAAAAAAAAAAAAAAAAAAATTAAAAAAAAAAAAGCAAAATGTGGAGACTTGAACCTGTGGACACTTGTTTCCTAGTCAGCTGCCTTACCACTAGGGGACATGGAACACTGCCAGCCTGTATATACACCAAAAAGCAAAAACCACCGAGAATCAAACCTCTGCTCTCCGGACGCTTTTGTGAACAGCTTGGCCGCTTTTTTTAGCTTGCGGGTGGAGTTGAGAATGCCTATGAGAGGACAAGCACACTGTTAGCCAGTTGACCATTAACGACTTTGTCATTCTCTTCAGAGCATGTGTGTGTGTGTGTGTGTGTGTTTGTGTTTGTGTGTGTAGGTGATTCAGTGTGTGTGTGTGTGTGTGTGTGTGTCTGTGTGTGTGTGTCTGTCTGTCTGTCTGTCTCTCTGTCTGTGTCTGTCTGTGTCTGTGTGTTGTGTCTGTGTGTGTGTGTGTGTGTGTGTGTCTGTGTGTGTGTGTGTGTGTGTGTGTAGGCGATTCAGTGTGTGTGTGTGTGTGTGTCTGTGTCTCTGTGTGTGTTTCTCTGTGTGTGTGTGTGTGTGTGTGTGTGTGTGTGTGTGTGTGTGTCTGTCTGTGTCTCTGTGTGTGTGTGTGTGTGTGTGTGTGTGTGTTTGTGTCTGTCTCTCTGTCTGTGTCTGTCTGTGTCTGTGTGTTGTGTCTGTGTATGTCTGTGTGTCTGTGTCTGTCTGTGTGTCTCTGTCTGTCTGTCTGTCTGTGTCTCTGTGTGTGTGTGTGTGTGTGTGTGTGTGTGTGTGTGTGTGTGTGTGTGTGTGTGTTGTGTTGTGTTCATGGAGACAAAATGGGAGCACAATAAAGAGAAATGTTGTTGTTGTTTTTAAAACAGAGACAAAAGAACATTTATATCTAATGTAAGTTTTAAAATCATTATCATTCAATCACAGTAGCAATACATTCTAAAACCCATCACATCATTCAACCACAAATGCAATGATCTAAACGCATAGATGTAATGGTAAATTGTATCAAAAAGTGTTGTTTTAAAAAATAGTATCAAGAAGAAAGAAAAAAAAAAAAGAACCACAGTACATTTATCCTGGAATATGTACGGATACAAGGAGTTAAGTGCACAGACAATACCAATAAATAGCAAAAAAATGTATCAAAACACAATTCAGGACGACTGACAAAAATGGTAAACTGTATCCAAAAGAAAAATGCATAAAAAAAAGTATCTTGAACACAACACAGACAGACTGACACTGTACTAAAAGAGTTTCAGTTTCAGTTTCAGTAGCTCAAGGAGGCGTCACTGCGTTTGGACAAATCCATATACGCTACACCACATCTGCCAAGCAGATGCCTGACCAGCAGCATAAACCAACGCGCTTAGTCAGGCCTTGAGAAAAAAAAAGGAAATAAATAATAGATAAATACATAAAAAAAGAACTACTACTACTAATAATAATATGTATAAGTCGCAAAAACTTGATGAAGTCAACTATAAGCGTACAAAACAAAACAAAACAAAAAAATAAATAAATAAAAAATAAAATAAAATAAAATAATAAAATAAGATAAAATAAAAAAACAATAACAACAATTTAAAAAAAATAAATAAAAGAACTAAAAGAAGTACTAAAAGAACGGAGATATAAAAAAAAAAAAAATAAAAAATAATTTTTGTACAGATATCAAGAGACACAGGGCTGACTGCCACAATGATAAATCTCAATAAGTAAAAAAAAAAATATATATAAATGCATAAAAATAAAACTGACTTTCTTCTAGAAAAAAAAAAAAAAAAAAGTATCCAAACACAAGTGTGACACACTCACCCACACACACACACACACACACACACACACACATTCACAAAAGAAAAACAATTCCAATCCCCCAACAAGGATCAGACCAACAGACAGGACAACAACAACAACAACAACAACAACAACGACAACCACCACCACCATCATCACCATCAACATCATCACCACCACCATCATCACCATCAACATCATCATCATTAACATTATTGTCATCATCATCAACATCATCATCATTAACATCATCATCGTCATCATCATCACCATCAACATCATCATCATTAACATTATTGTCATCATCATCGACATCATCATCATTAACATCATCATCATCATCATCATCATATATTCTGCATCCCCTCCTGCGCCAGGCTACTGAAAATGGTGGGGGCCGCTTTCTTACGCATGGCGTTCTTGCGCTGCGCCATCATCTTCTGCTGGATCTTGTTCTGGATCCTCAGCTGGTTCAACTCCTCTTTCTCCTTCTCCTGCAAAAAAAACAGAGTCACACTTTCAGTGTCAAGTTTCTCATTTCGGAGGTGTCACTGCACTCGGACAAATCCATATACTGTAAAGTTCGGTCTATAAGCCACGACTTTTTCTCCCAGCTTCAACCTCTGTATCCTCAGCTGGTTCAGCTCCTCTTTCTCCTTCTCCTGCAAAAAAACAGAGTCACACTTTCAGTGTCGAGTTTCTCATTTCGGAGGCGTGACTACGCTGGGACAAATCCATATACCGTAAAGTTCAGTCTCTAAGCCACGACTTTTTCTCCCAGCTTCAACCTCTGTATCCTCAGCTGGTTCAGCTACTCTTCCTCCTTCTCCTGCAAAAAAACAGTCACACTTTCAGTGTCAAGTTTCTCATTTTGGAGGCGTGACTACGCTCGGACAAATCCATATACCGTAAAGTTCGGTCTATAAGCCACGACTTTTTCTCCCAGCTTCAACCTCTGATCCTCAGCTGGTTCAGCTCCACTTTCTCCTTCTCCTGCAAAAAAACAGAGCCACACTTTCAGTGTCAAGTTTCTCATTTCGGAGGTGTCACTGCGCTCAGACAAATCCATATACCATAAAGTTCGGTCTATAAGCCACGACTTTTTCTCCCAGCTTCAACCTCTGCGGCTTATACAATGATGCGGCTTATCTGAGGATTTTAACGATCCCAGGAGCGTCACGTTCTTGTCTATTCTTAGCTTCCCTTCAACTCACCAAAATCATGATTTCTGTCCATGAATTTTTGGATGAGCTTCAGGTTAGTGTGCAAACTGTTCACATTTTAAAAATCAAATCCGCACACATTAAAGCCTTCAGATCAGCATTCAGGTCTACTTTGCTCAAGCGCACACCCTCATCATGCCGAAAACGCGATGAAATGCCTATGATGCAGCCTTCAAATTGAAGGCAATCGACCTAGCAGATGACAGTGCAAGCAACGAACCAACAGCGACCCTTGCGTTCATGTTCATCAAGTGAAAGTGAGGCTGAAGTCAGTGACAAGATGGTGTAGAAAGCTGCGCTGGTTCTCTTCAACACAACTCGGACACTGAAGATGAAGATTTCAGTGCATTCAGTGAGCAGGACGACGTTGAATAAAACTGACTATCCCTAAATTGTGGATCTTATTTTCGTTGTGTTTATTTTTTTGTGTGTGTGGCACTAGCAGTATTTTTGCTTCCTTTTCTTTGTGTTGTTCCCGTTTGTGTTTATTTCATAACCTACAGTATTGACAGCTTTTCTATAGTATCGGTATGTGTTCCGAGTGTGGCTTATGTGTGTATGGAGTTTAATTTTTTTTCAAAATTTAGTGGGTGCGGCTTATATACCAGTGCGTTCAATAAACCGAACTTTACGGTAAACAGTCCACATCTGCTGGACAGATGCCAGACTAGCAGCATAACCCAACGCGCTTAACTCACTCAGTACGGCCAGTCCTCTCTTCTCCTCTACACAGATCCCTCGGATGTCCAGTGGGTGTCTGAATGACCCAACCTTTAGCTTCCGTCGTCAGAATTGTGGTATTCTTTGTCAACATTCACGTCTTCAGTATAAGAGCCTTCCGCTTGCAATATTTTGATGATGGTAATTGGGGTGAAACGCTGTTAACGTCGTCTCTTTCGCCGTTCGTATGGAGAGAGTTAACTCACAATGGACAACGGGCCCTGATCGGGGACCTACTTTTTACAACCGCTTCAGATGAAGGACCCCAATCGGGGGGCCTTGGATAGTTACGAATTTGTGGAGTAGCACCTGATTTGCATAAACGAGGTTATAAGCTAAGAATATCTTAGCTGACCTTTCCACTCTCCACTGCAGTCAATAAATGGAGTGTGTGTTGCTGTGCTTGCTAGCAGGTGAGTTATTTCTGCGGTGACTAGTTCACGTGAACAGTGCATGTCAACAATGGCGCCTGACCCAGTTTCGTCTCAGTCACAAGGCAGACAACAGAATTGGACAAAGGGGCGTTATCGTTGTGCTTTTTTCCTGGATTTGTGTACAAGTCATCACTGTGCGCAAATTTCGAACAAAAAATATGGATACTTTCATCATCTCACTGTATGATATGGGATAAAGTTTCATATTTTGTCCAAATGAATACGCTTAATAGCCAAAAAAAGCGTATGACGAGACAGACCGTAAACCTGACAAGATGGCATGGACTGCCTTGGCCAAAGGAATGATTCAGTGCTTATAGCTTTTAGAGGCGTTTGATTGGCTAAGAGCGGACCGGGCAAGACTGGTCGTCTTTTCACTGTTAGCCGCACGAAATTTGGCCAAGCAGAGCAAACCGATAGGCCTAGTTTGCATCAGTTTGACATGGTAAGTATATGTATCACCAAACATGGAGTATAATACAAACTCCTCCTTTTTGTCCCCAACTAACTCATTATGTTACTGATCAGTCTGGAAGTTTTCATTTAATAAAATCTAACATTTGTTTTTTGGCGATTTTATTTCTTACCTATACAAATGGGTCTGTGGAGAAAGGCAGGGGAGCTAACTGGCAGTACTATGTGAGTTATGGAGGCGTCACTTTGCTCAGACAAATCCATATAAGCTACACTACATCTGCCAGACAGATGCCTGACCACCAGCATAGCCCAACACGCTTAATCAGGCGTTGAGTGTATGTGAATGTATTTCTGTAACTATCAGAGTGGATTTTCTTGTGCAGGATTTTGCCAGAGGATAACTCGCTCATTGCCATGGGTTCTTTTCCAGTGTGCCACATGAGTGCTGCACAGGGATCCTCCATCTTCTCATCTGAATGACAAGATGCTCAGTTTGATTTTCCAGTCAAAGTTGGGAGAAAGGGCGGGAGCAGGATTCAAACCCAGATCCTGTATTGGCAGATGAGCATCTTAACCATTCGGCCACCTTCCTCTGCAAACAGAGCCAAGTGTGGGTGACACTGGGCAGTCAAGGCACGTTCGGAAAGAACAATTCAGGCGACAGAAATGAGGCACTATCACAAGACACTTAACATCGAGAAACTGATCACATCACCGACGAACAAGTGTGTCGAACCATCAAGCAACACACTGGACCATATGAAGAGCTGTTGACATCAGCTGAAAAAAGAAAACTACGTTGGTATGTCAAAATATCAAGATACAATGGCCTTGCTCAAACAATTCTCGAAGGAACTGTCGAGGGAGGGAGATGGAAGATCCAATGGCCTTGCTAAAACAATCCTCCAAGGAACTGCAGAGGGAGGGAGATGGAAGATCCAATGGCCTTGCTAAAACAATCCTCCGATGAACTGTCGAGGGAGGGAGATGGAAGATCCAATGGTCTTGCTAAAATAATCCTTCAAGGAACTGCACAGGGAGGGACATGGAAGATCCAATGGCCTTGCTAAAACAGTCCTCCGATGAACTGTCGAGGGAGGGAGATGGAAGATCCAATGGCCTTGCTAAAACAGTCCTCCGATAAACTGTCGAGGGAGGGAGATGGAAGATCCAATGGCCTTGCTAAAACAGTCCTCTGATGAACTGTCGAGGGAGGGAGATGGAAGGGAGATGGAAGATCCAATGACCTTGCTAAAACAATCCTTCAAGGAACTGTCGAGGGAGGGAGATGGAAGATCCAATGGTCTTGCTAAAACAATCTTCCACGGAACTGCAGAGAAAGGGAGATGGAAGATCCAATGGTCTTGCTAAAACAATCTTCCATGGAACTGCAGAGGGAGGGAGATGGAAGATCCAATGATCTTGCTAAAACAACCTTCCACAGAACTGCAGAGAAAGGGAGATGGAAGATCAATGGCCTTGCCAAAACAATCCTCCAAGGAACTGCAGAGGGAGGGAGATGGAAGATCAATGGCCTTGCCAAAACAATCCTCCAAGGAACTGCAGAGGGAGGGAGATGGAAGATCCAATGACCTTGCTGAAACAATCCTCCAAGGAACAGCAGAGGGAGGGAGATGGAAGATCCAATGACCTTGCTGAAACAATCCTCCAAGGAACTGCAGAGGGAGGGAGATGGAAGATCCAATGGCCTTGCTGAAACAATCCTCCAAGGAACTGCAGAGGGAGGGAGATGGAAGATCTTATGACCTTGCTGAAACAATCCTCCAAGGAACTGCAGAGGGAGGAAGATGGAAGATCCTATGACCTTGCTGAAACAATCCTCCAAGGAACTGCAGAGGGAGGGAGATGGAAGATCCATGGCCTCAAACAATCCTCAAGGGAACTGCAGAGGGAGGGAGATGGAAGATCAATGGCCTTGCTAAAACAATCCTACGATGAACTGTCGAGGGAGGGAGATGGAAGAGCCACTGACCCTGCTAAAATAATCCGTCAAGGAACTGTCAAGGGAGAGAGATGGAAGATCAATGGCCTTGCTAAAACAATCCTCCGATGAACTGTCGAGGGAGGGAGATGGAAGAGCCACTGACCCTGCTAAAATAATCCGTCAAGGAACTGTCAAGGGAGGAAGATGGAAGATCCTATGACCTTGCTGAAACAATCCTCCAAGGAACTGCAGAGGGAGGGAGATGGAAGATCCAATGGCCTTGCTGAAACAATCCTCCGGGTAACTGCAGAGGGAGGGAGATGGAAGGGAAGACAGGAAGACAAACAGGACGGGAAATCCGTTTGCAGAGACCCTGGCTTTGACACAAAACAGAAAGATCGTAGGAATCTGGTGAAGTCTTCTGTCTGGCACCCCAACTATTCTTCACAGAGTTTAGAAGAAGACATTGTGAGAGAAAAAAAATCTTTCTTGAAAAAAAGAAAAATTTTCTTTCCACTACACGACAATATGACAAAAATAAAAAGGAACTGACAAAAAGACAGGAAAAAAACAAGAACAGTGAAATAAACAAAGAATAATGAGTAAATAAAAATAGAAATTAAAAAAAAAAAAAGCATCAACTCTGTTAGCATCATAAACCATCTGTAACCTTCCCTCCATAAACATTCATCCTTGAAAGATAAAAAATAAAGTCCACAAAAGCAAATAAAAAAAATGTATTGGAAAAAAAACAGAAATAAAGGAATTAATTTAGCACACACAAGAAAAGAAGAAAAAATGGATTAAAAAAATAACTGCACAAAGAATATCATCATACTTTTTTTTTTTTTTTTTTTTCAGCAAACAGGTTTGATTCCTAGTGGAGGATAGGTTGTTTTTTTTTCTGAACTAACACTGTTAGCTCCCTGTGAACTGCGGACACTGGGACCATGATGAACAAACCAACCCAGATGGGGGGGCGGGGGAGGGGGGGGGGGCTGTGTATGGGTGAACTCAGGAGCGGCACAGGGGTTATGCCACTGAAACGGTGCAGATGATGGGGTAACAGCAACACAACCACACACACACACACACACACACACACACACACAAAAACAAGAGAGGCAAGGCCTTCAAGACTCACTTGTGATAAATTAAGTCCCCTAGCATTAATTACAGAGTAATTTCCCTTCTTTACTATCTGCACCAAAACGTTTGCAAAATAAATAAAAATTCCATGCTTAGCAAAAGAAGTTCCTCTTTCAACAAAAAATGATAATAATGACTCTTCTTGTTGTTGTGTCAAAGTGCCAAGTTTAGAGAATACAAAAAATATAAATATAACAGTAAATGCAGTTTGCATATAATTAGGCATCTTTTTTAATTTTTTTGTCCCCATCCCAGAGGTGCAATATTGTTTTAAACAAGATGACTAGAAAGAACTGAATTTTTCCTATTTTTACGCCAAATTTGGTGTCAACTGACAAAGTATTTACAGAGAAAATGTCAATGTTAAAGTTTACCACGGACACACAGACACACACACACACACAGACAACCGAACACCGGGTTAAAACACAGACTCACTTTGTTTACACAAGTGAGTCAAAAATGGATAAAAAAATAAATAAATAAATAACTGCACAAAGAATATCAGCATACTTTTTTCTTTCTTTTTTTTTGTCAGCAAACAGGTTTGATTCCTAGTGGAGGATAGGGTTTTTTTTCTGACCGAACACTGTTAGTTCCCTGTGAACTGCGGACACTGGGACCATGATGAACAAACAAACCCAGATGGAGGGGGAGGGGGGGGGGCTGTGTATGGGTGAACACAGGAGCGGCACGGGGGTTATGCCACTGAAACGGTGCAGATGATGGGGTAACAGCAACACAACCACACACACACACACACACACAAAAACAAGAGAGGCAAGGCCTTCAAGACTCACTTGTGATAAATTAAGTCCCCTAGCATTAATTACAGAGTAATTTCCCTTCTTTACTATCTGCACCAAAACGTTTGCAAAATAAATAAAAATTCCATGCTTAGCAAAAGAAGTTCCTCTTTCAACAAAAAATGATAATAATGACTCCTCTTGTTGTTGTGTCAGAATAAGAGGTCAAAGTGCCAAGTTTAGAGAATACAAAAAATATAAATATAACAGTAAATGCAGTTTGCATATAATTAGGCTTCTTTTTTATTTTTCTGTGCCCATCCCAGAGGTGCATTGTTTTAAACAAGATGACTGGAAAGAACTGAATTTTTCCTATTTTTACGCCAAATTTGGTGTCAACTGACAAAGTATTTGCAGAGAAAATGTCAATGTTTAAGTTTACCACGGACACACAGACACACACACACACACACACACACACACACACACACAGACAACCGAACACCGGGTTAAAACATAGACTGACTTTGTTTACACAAGTGAGTCAAAAATGGATAAAAAATAATAATAATAACTGCACGAAGAATATCATCATACTTTTTTTTTTTCTTTTCAGCAAACAGGTTTGATTCCTAGTGGAGGATAGGGTTTTTTTTTCTGACCTAACACTGTTAGTTCCCTGTGAACTGCGGACACTGGGACCATGATGAACAAACCAACCCAGGTGGGGGGCTGTGTATGGGTGAACTCAGGAGCGGCATGGGGGTTATGCCACTGAAACGGTGCAGATGATGGGGTAACAACAACACAACCACAAAAAAAAAATCAGCATACCGTCTGATGCCATCGCACGACAAACATTCGACCCTTTCCATCGAAGGTAGGCTGTGAATATTTGCACTGCTGAGACTTTCGGTTCTCCGGCGTCACACTCTCTTCAATCATCAGAACGATCTTGGCCCACTGAAACACAACACAGACACAATAACCATAATAGTACAAAAAAAATAGAATAATAATAATAATAATGGATACTTACATAGCACGCTATCCAGAATTCTGCTCTAGTTGCTTCATAAAAACTCATCTGTTTACATAACACATTACATCAATGTTACATACACACGGACTGAACACACACACACACACACACACACAATGCATACATAAATTTTAACATACATATGTACCTAACAGCTACCCTCAACACATATGCACACACATGGGCACGCAAAAACATACATTAACAGACGTGCACGTGCACAAAATAATAATAATAATAATAATAATAAAATAAATAAATAAATAGATCAATAAAAAGAAAAGGCTTCAAATCCTGTTACAGCCAGTAAACTCATATTCACTCAGACATGCCAACCCCTGTCAAGTGTCTGAAGGAACTATCAGGAAATTTGGTAGGAACATTCTGAATTTGGTAGGTACACTCGGACTCCGCAGGGTTTCCTCTCGTGTGTGGCCTCCTGGCAACCTAACATCAATGGTTCCTTGCGGACTGCCAGCGCTGGAACTGTGACGGACGAACCTGGGTGTGGCCGTGTATGGGGGGAATCTAAATGAGCGGCGTGGGAGTAATGCCACTAAAACGGTGCAGATGATGGGGCAGCAAAAAAAAAAAAGGAACACTCTGACTCCAAGCCACACCAACAAATGGGCACAAGCGCTGTTTGACTGAGACGCAACTTGATCCAGCCATGCTCTCTCATGCTCGAGCAAACGATTAACTCTCTCCATACCAACGGCGAAAGAGACGACGTTAACAGCGTTTCATCCCAATTACCATCATCAAAATATTGCAAGCGGAACGCTCTTATACTGAAGAGGTGAACGTTGACAAAGAATACCACAATTCTGATGACAGAAGCTAAAGGTTGGGTCATTCAGACACCCACTGGACATCCGAGGGGTCTGTGTAGAGGAGAAGAGAGGGCTGGCCGTACTGAGTGAGTTAAGCTGATCGGTCCACTCGATGCTGTTTCAATGTAAACACGTACACGATTAGCTCAGCATCATAACATGATACCAAGGTTAGTAGTGACTGCCCTGGCCTTGTGATTGGTAGGTCAAGAGCGTCTGGGTAATGTTACAACAGGAAAGCATGTGAACATACTATGTAGTCAAAAATTCACTCGTCGGATCAATTTTGAAAACTGGGGTGACGTCAGAACAAACTGTAATCGAGCATAACAAAGTACGGCGAAATCGTAACAGTTGGCATCTCTGTTCACTGTGTCTAGGGCTCGGCGTAGGAAGGCAGGGGGTCCAGTCTTCTTCTTTGTATTTGTATTTGTATTTGTATTTCTTTTTATCACAACAGATTTCTCTGTGTGAAATTCAGGCTGCTCTCCCCAGGGAGAGTGTGTCTCTATACTACAGCGCCACCCTTTTTTTTTTTTTTGTATTTTTTCCTGCGTGCAGTTTTATTTGTTTTTCCTATTTACGTGGATTTTTCTACAGAATTTTGCCAGGAACAACCCTTTTGTTCCCGTGGGTTCTTTTACGTGCACTAAGTGCATGCTGCACACGGGTTTATCGTCTCATCTGAATGACTAGCGCCCAGACCACCACTCAAGGTCTAGTGGAGGGGGAGAAAATATCGGCAGCTGAACCGCAATTCAAACCAGCGTGCTCAGATTATCTCGCTTCCTAGGCGGACGCGTTACCTCTAGGCCATCACTCCACTCTTCCACCGCTTTTGACCTTCACCGACCAAAGTCAGGAACCCATTCACGCCTGGGTGGAGTGAGGAAAATCAGAGTAAAGTGCCTTTCCCAAGGACGACAACACCGAGCCGAAACAGGCCTCGAACCCTGATCACCGGTGATCACATGGTCACAAGTCCCACCGACTCTGCCAAGGAGTCCACATATATAACATAAATACATGTAAAACACTAAATACATGTCAAAGTCATGTTGTTGTTTTTTTTAACTCATTCTACTCAAGGTACTAGTTAACTTATACTTCCCCCGTAGACCAGGTAAGAGTATTCTCGTACCAACACACTATTTCAATTTCGTTCACTCTTGCTTGGTACAGATGGCATTCTAAACTGATCCGTTTACGGATTCAGGAAGCATGAAAAAGAAGCTTTGTTCGACCGATCAAATCAACAATTCTCCATCGATTTTCGTTGTTATAGTGAACCACCCTGTTTTTTTCTGCAGTGTTCTCGTGTAGTGCTGGTCCAGGGGAGTTATAACAGGCCCGTAGCTGTGGGGTAGAATGAGTTAAATCAATACATGAAATTACACACAGAAACATACAGAGAGAAGAGTGAGAAAGTTATAGGACCAACCAATCTATCCAGATGAAATCAAACCAACAGGAAAGGAACCCCCCCTGACGGGCGCAATAGCCGAGTGGTTAAAGCGTTGGACTGTCAATCTGAGGGTCCCGGGTTTGAATCACGGTGACGGCGCCTGGTGGGTAAAGGGTGGAGATTTTAACGATCTCCCAGGTCAACATATGTGCAGACCTGCTAGTGCCTGAACCCCCTTCATGTGTATATGCAAGCAGAACATCAAATACGCACGTTAAAGATCCTGTAATCCATGTCAGCGTTCGGTGGGTTATGGAAACAAGAACATACCCAGCATGCACACCCCCGAAAACGGAGTATGGCTGCCTACATGGCGGGGTAAAAACGGTCATACACGTAAAAGCCCACTCGTGTGCATACGAGTGAACGCAGAAGAAGAAGGAGGAACCCCCCCAGATACGTATAAATCAAATCAAATCAAATCAATATTGCCTAATTAGTTATTAGCCCCAGTTAACAGCATTTTCATTCATTGTTGCTTATAAATACATGGAAAACACTAAATACATGTCAAAGTCATGTTGTTGTTTTTTTTAACTCATTCTACTCTAGGTACGAGTTAACTCATACCATAATTACTTCCCCTAAGGACCAGGTACGAGTATTCTCGTACCAACTCACTAAACGGTTCAGTTTAGAAAGCTAACTGCACCAAGCAAGAATGAACGAAATTGAAATAGTGTTCACTATAACAACGAAAATTGATGGAGAATTGTTGATTTGATCGGTCAAAGCTGCTTTTTTTCTTCTTTTTTTTCTCAAGGCCTGACTAAGCGCGTTGAGTTACACTGCTGGTTAGGCATCTGCTTAGCAGGTGTAGTGTAGCGTATATGGATTTGTCCGAATGCAGTGACGCCTCCTTGAGCTGCTGAAACTGAAGCTGAAACTGTTGCTTATAGTCCCAGCTGACCACAAAGGGCCATAACAGGACTGCCAAACCATATAAATGCTCAACCGCATCAACACAAAATAATAATAATAATAATGGTATCTATATAGCGCTGAATCTTGTGCAGAGACAAATCAAAGCACTTTCGCACCAGTCATTCACACGCATGCATAACTCTAAAACTGGAGAAACTGAAGACAAGGAAGAGGCAGAGAAGGGAGGCTATTTTGGGAAGAGGTGGGTTTTAAGGCCAGGCTTGAAAGAGCTGAGTGCGGAGACTTGATGAAGCGAAAGAGGAAGTTCATTCCAATTTCAAGGTCCAAAGAGAGAAAGAACAGCGTCTGTCACACACACACACACACACACACACACACACACACACACAAACACAAAAAAAAACTAATGAAGATAAACCCAAAAAACACAGTCCATACATAACACATTATCCTGACAGCAACAGGCGAGGTCCACAGCGTCTGTCACACACACACGCACGCACGCACACACACACACACACACACACACACACACAAACAAACAGAAAAAACAACCAATGAAGATAAACCTACAAAACACAGTCCATACATAACACACTATCCTGACAGCAACAGGCGAGGTCCGTTTCCAGGCTGTCTGCCCGTCAGCTGCTCACCTGTCGGAACCACTCTTTCTGCGTGCTGGTGACCAGCTCGTAGGTGTTGCCCATCATGGCAATCAGCATGTTCACCAACAGCAGGGTCACCATGATCATGTAGACCATGAAGATGATCTGGTAGGGAAAACATCAAACACGCACACACACACACACACACACACACACACACAGAGTCACCATCATGAACATGCTCACCATGACGACCCCACGAACATACTCACCATGACCCCATGAACATGCTCACCATGATGACCCCCTGAACGTGCTCACCATGACCCCCTGAATGTGCTCACCATGACCCCCATGAACACGCTCACCACGACCCCCATGAACATGCTGACCGTTACCCCGTGAACATCTCACTGTGACCCCAAGAATGTCCCTGGTGACCCCATGAACATGCTCCCAGTGACCCCCATCGCCGTGACCCCCCATGAACATGCTCACCACGACCCCCATCACCATGACCCCCATGAACATGCTCACCACAACCCCCATGAACATGCTCACTGTGACCCCATGAACATGCTCACCATGAAATGATACAACAAATAGTAAGTATTATGAAACAACGTTGCTGTGCTCGTGTTTGTCATGTGTTTCGGAGCACTTTTTTTGGTTCAAGGTGGAGATTGGAACCCAATCTCCCAGGGTCAACAGATGACGCTGTTCAGCAGGTTATGGAAACTGGAAGACACTCAGCAAGCACACCCCTGAAAATGGAGTATGGCTGCCCTACAGTGAGGTCTTGCATGTGGAAATAGTCATACGTACTAAAAAAGAAAGAAAAAGAAGAAGTGCTGGCCATGAACGCAGGAAGATGTAGTGGGAGTTAAAAGGTCAAAGTTATGAACATTGTGTGATTGAATATGAAAAAGGGATTTTGCTTGGGGGTTCCTTTAAAGACAAAGGTTAATAGCATGATTGTGAATGGCATACATCCAGAATCAGTGACTGCTTCTTGTTATCTGCCATATACCTGAACAGGTAAAAAAAAAAATTTTTTTAAAGATTAAATTAAAAATTAAAATGTTCCCCAGTTAGTAGTAATAAAGACTGAAAATGTCATGTGGCCCTTAGTGTAAAATATGACCCACGCTTTAAAACACACACACACAAATATCGTTTCCATTGTTGGTACAGGAATGATGTGTGTTATCACTGCCATTACAGTACCAGCCGCCGTGGCGAAGTGGTTAGCGTTGTGGACTGACAGCTGGGAGGACGCAGGTTCGAATCCCAGCAGAGGTGGGTTTTTCGGCCCATGGCCAGCTCCTACCCAGAGTTGAGTGTGCTGTGGGCTTAAATGTGGAGACTGGGACCACACAGTCGAGTGTCATCCACTTCACGGATGCGTCTTTGGGGGTGTTGCTCTAATTACCTGACCAACACTGCAAGTGTCTGTATCTCACGGGCCTGGTTAATGCTGGGATATCATTTTGACAGGAAGCGTAGAGTACAGCCTTGTCACGCAGTCCCAAACCAAAATGGACCTCCATAGCAACATCGTCATCGTCATCCTCCTCCTCCTCCTGCATCATCATTAATATAAACAAAACAGTCTCAAAGTCTGTGGCCTTTCATGCCCTGCTCTCATGGTGACATCAGTTTCGATACCCCTCTACTTCCGTGCTTGGGGTGAGTCCTGTCAACGTCTTCAGTGTCAGCAGATTTATGGGGGGCTCTCGTTTGGGGGACGTGGTGGCGGTCTCCGCTCTAGGAGGGATGCTCACTCAGTCTGGCTCTGCGACTAAGTCATTACTGTCGTTAGTAGGGGGCTTAGTAAGTGGTGTCCTGAGTACACTGAATCAGAACAGGCACCACTGAACACCACCAAAGTAACTCAGCAGCAGTGCAGGGTCTCTTCTGGTGTGTGACCTCCTGGAGACCTAATATCAATGGTTCCCTGCGGACTGCCGACGCTGGAACTGTGACAGATGAACCCAGGTGTGGCCGTGTATGGGGAAATCTAACTGAGCGGCGTGGGAGTAATGTCACTGAAACGGTGCAGATGATGGGGCAGAAAAAAAAAAAAAAAAAAAAAACCCACTGCCATTACATATAACCATTTATTTACCTATCTATATTTGTTGTCCAGCCAATCACATGGGGCCAGATCATCATCAAATGATACACAGCTAAGCACAAAGAGCAGTAATGGCAGATATTCTAACATTTAGCTTGAGGAATACCACTGAGATGACAGATACACTAACACTGCTCATACAATCAACATTCACATTAACATATATAATAACACTGACGCACTGACAACACATGCACCCATAGATGTATTAACCCTTGGCTGCTATGCCCATATAAATATGGTCGTGGCGCCATCTCTGATGACATGATCAAAAGAAGAGAAATAAATCTGGGAGGCTGAAAATTCACAAGTTTGATCTGGCGCGGTTATCTCCACACCAATTTCTCAGCTTCTGGCTGATTGTTTTGTATATTAATTTATGACCTGAAACACTGCTTTCTTCTTTTATTTTTCACGTCTATCAAGGGGTTTACACCAATGCACAAACAACACACACATGGGCGGATATATTAACACTGATATGCACTAACAACACATGCTCTGATATAATCATGTATTTATGATGATGCACTAATACAGAAATCAGCAGATATTAACCCTGACACACTTACAACACACTAAGAAACACATGCACTGATAGATGTACAAATACTGATGTACTAACAGCACACTAAGGAACGCAAGCACTGATAGATGTACAAATACTGATGTACTAACAACACAATAAGAAACACATGCACTGATAGATGTACAAATACTGATGTACTAACAGCACACTAAGGAACACGTGCACTGATAGATGTACAAATACTGATGTACTAACAACACACTAAGGAACACGTGCACTGATAGATGTACAAATACTGATGTAGTAACAACACAATAAGAAACACATGCACTGATAGATGTATTAACACTGACATACTTATACAACACATGCACTGACAAATGAGGGGTTTTTTGTTTTCTTTTTCATCTGTATCTCTATTTTTTCTTACCCCCCCCCCCTTTTTTTTTTTAACTGTCAATTGCAGAATAAACAAACAAACAGCCTTGCACCTTACACCTGACTCAAAGTTTTGCACCACCACAACCACCACCACCATCACCACCGCCATCAAGGCCAGTAACTCCCTCACCCTGCTTCAGCACTCACGTACGGGGTTACTGGTTACGTACTTTGGTCACCTGCGAGAAGGGGGCGGGCAGGTCCTCAAAATACTCATACAAGTCTTCAAACTCTCCCACCGCCATGGCAAACAGTCCCACCGCCGACTCCCACCCAGAGGAAAACACAACACCTCGGCCCCGGAACGGGATGAACAAGGCTGCAAGAGTGACCACACACCGGTGCAGACAACATCCACACACACACACAGGTGCAGACAACATCCACACACACACACAGGTGCAGACAACATCCACACACACACACAGGTGCAGACAACATCCACACACACACACACACCGGTCCAGACAACATCCACACACACACACACACACACCGGTGCAGACAACATCCACACACACACACACACCGGTGCAGACAACATCCACACACACACACACCGGTGCAGACAACATCCACACACAAACACACACAGGTGCAGACAACATCCACACACACACACACACACCGGTGCAGACAACATCCACACACACACACACACCGGTGCAGACAACATCCACACACACACACACACCGGTGCAGACAACATCCACACACACACACACACCGGTGCAGACAACATCCACACACACACACCGGTGCAGACAACATCCACACACACACACACACCGGTGCAGACAACATCCACACACACACACACACACAGCAACAGAACACCAAGGTGCAGTGCAGGCAGGTATACACAACATCAATCATGAGTACTTTTGTAAACTTGTGCATACATACTCAGCCTTCAAAATCTTTTAACTCTTTCACCACCAAGTTCCTGTGTGATAGGCACTCCCCAGCACCGAATATTTTCAGAAACAATGCTCTCAGCCACAGGCTTCGGTTCATGTCCAAAAAAAAAAGACAATGGACTAATTCACTACAAACTGGGTCAGAGGGCAAAGGTTCAGTCACTGTTCTATTGGCGGGAAACTGGTCGCAGCTGTCAAGTTTTGTTACAATGTGAAAAAGGATCTTATCAACATGACCCCTCAATGTCGACAAAAGTCGCCTACAGCGGTGCACTGTCTAGTCAACTAAAGTCGCATATGGCTGTGAAAGAGTTAAATCACAAAAATCACATATATCTTATCAAAAATGATAAAGATATCACATGCCAAGCAACGGTATCAAGTGGCTAAAACTGAAATATATACACCATTTTTCTTTGAAATCTGTAATAATTTTCCTACAAAATTCCTCATAATCATATATATATAATCTAAAAATATTGTCCTCCAAAAATATACATAATATTCCTCAAAATAGATTCACCATTGTCCTTAAAACATATATATCAATACGTATGGTAGAGATGTTGTGATGAATTAACCTCAAAATGTGCAAGACTAATTCTGGCCCAGTCAGCTCTGTAACAAAAGCGGTACCTGAATGCTAACACCCATCATTCCATAGGGGAAGGTCACACACACCTTCTAGAAACCTGACTGAGTTTTGAACAGAAAGACATGTCCATTTTAATGTTTATTCCTGGGTAGACGGGCGCAATAGCCGAGTGGTTAAAGCGTTGGACTGTCAATCTGAGGGTCCCGGGTTCGAATCACGGTGACGGCGCCTGGTGAGTAAAGGGTGGAGATTTTTACGATCTCCCAGGTCAACAGATGTGCAGACCTGCTAGTGCCTGAACCCCCTTCGTGTGTATATGCAAGAAGAAGATCAAATACGCACGTTAAAGATCCTGTAATCCATGTCAGCGTTCGGTGGGTTATGGAAACAAGAACATACCCAGCATGCACACCCCTGAAAACGGAGTATGGCTGCCTACATGGCGGGGTAAAAACGGTCATACACGTAAAAGCCCACTCGTGTGCATACGAGTGAACGCAGAAGAAGAAGATTCCTGGGTAAGGTATGAAATCAGTAACTGCAACAATTCCAGACAAAAATTTTGATTATCTACTGAACAACTTTCTATGTGTATGTCCGTGACACATTTTTTACTGAAACTTCCTTGCTCTCCAGAATAAAAAATGAGCATTCAATCACTGGCCCTGTCTGAACCCAGCTCTCTCTCAAGTACAACAGAAATGCTGTGAACATTTACGCACGAAAGTGCAGAATGTAACACTAAATACATGCATGAAACATTAACAACAACACAGACTATAATTTCTAATAAAAACCTGATAATAATAATATCTGTAATAAAAAAAAAAAAACACCACAACATGCAACATTAAAAGCAAACCACAAAAAAAAACAGCTGGAGATACTACTCTAGAACACACTGAACATACAGGTTTCGTATAGACTGATCTTTCTCTGATTGATGAAAAAAAAAAAAAAAGATTAAAAAAAATTTATCTGTCTCCTTCACTTAAGAAACATTGGGCTGCACCTATAGAATGGGTCGACTTTTTTTTTTCTCTAGAAACTAACTTTAAAACTTGGATTTTATTCTATACTAACAACTTCAGCTGATAAACTTTGGGTGGCACCCATTTTCTGTGTTCAAGACCTTTTTTTTTCCCCACAATGACTTCCACAAAAGCATGTTTGCATTGTGTTGTGTGCTCAACAAATCTGGTGTATTCTTCATAAGTGAAGCACCACAACTTTTCTTTTTTCTTCAAAGCATGCATGAGACGGTAAATGTACACATCTCACAACAAGAAGAAGAGAGGCAAGGCCTTCAAGACTCACTTGTGATAAATTAAGTCCCCTAGCATTAATTACAGAGTAATTTCCCTTCTTTACTATCTGCACCAAAACGTTTGCAAAATAAATAAAAATTCCATGCTTAGCAAAAGAAGTTCCTGTTTGAACAAAAAATGATAATAATGACTCCTCTTGTTGTTGTGTCAGAATAAGAGGTCAAAGTGCCAAGTTTAGAGAATACAAAAAATATAAATATAACAGTAAATGCAGTTTGCATATAATTAGGCTTCTTTTTTCTTTTTCTTTATTTTTGGTGCCCATCCCAGAGGTGCAATATTGTTTTAAACAAGATGACTGGAAAGAACTGAATTTTTCCTATTTTTATGCCAAATTTGGTGTCAACTGACAAAGTATTTGCAGAGAAAATGTCAATGTTAAAGTTTACCACACACACACACACACACACACACACACACAGAGACAACCAAACACTGGGTTAAAACATAGACTCACTTTGTTTACACAAGTGAGTCAAAGACCAATGTAAGTTTACATGGTACACAAATATGAAGAAATCAATGATCATCAAATTCAATTCATGAGCTTCAAACTGATGTCAAACATCACTGATGCCGCAACACAAAACACTGCACTGGGGGTAAACTGTTATCAGATGGAAACAGTATGGACTCACTCTCTAGATAAATTGTTTTTTTAATTACTGACCTCTTAAACGTTTCTATCAATGGCTATAAGTACAACCAAATATATCACTGAGCCCTAAAAGTGTCTACCACAAGCCACAAACCAGTATATTGCTACCTCTAAAAGTGTCTATCAACGGCTACAAATATCATCACTTCTTCAGGACTTCCAGTCTGAACAATCTTAAACAAAATTTTTCACCTTTTTTTTAAATTATTATCTTTTTAAAGAAACAAACTTTGCAGTGCTGTGCATAACACGACAAACACACAGTGCAGCTGACATCCAGACAAAGCCGTTAAAACAAACATTAAGAAAAGTGAGGGAAATAACCCCACAAAAACAACACCTAGAAGCACACCACTGGAAGAAACACAGCAAACAACGGAAACAGCCGTTTTACTTTGCCCATCGTGGGGTACTTGGTGTCCACAAAGCTGTCATAGAAATCGGCAAACTGGCCCAGCGACATGATGAACATGCCCATGACGGACTCGCCCACGCTGACAAAGGGGGACCCCTCTACCCCCTGGTACACTATGAACATGGCTGAAAAAAAAGGGGGGTCAATCGATTAACAAATAGCAAAGAGTGGTAACTCTCTCCATTACACAAGGTACACCACTTCAAGTCAGTGATGCTTACGCTACCGATCCAGCTAGCACACAGGTAAATAAAAGGTACATTGGAACAAACCCAGACACTTCCTCAAAAAAGGAAGCGCCGGGCCTGTGTGCTAGCTGAATCGGTAGCATAAGCATCACTGACTGGAAGCTGTGTACCTTGTGTAATGGAGAGAGTTACCACTCTTTGCCATTTGTTAATCATATCGTCTCCTGGCCTCATTATTTGTTAATTTCCAGTGGATAAACTAGCGAGGCAACCATGTATTTGTTCTGTATTGTCCATGTGTTCTGTGTGGCTTATTCAGGATTAAAGAGACTATGCCAGTCTTGAATAAAAGCTAATTTGTGTTTGCACATTTCTTCTGTCTTTGCTGCTGTGTGCACATGTCAAATGATTGGTATAAGGACAGACCCGGCACTTCCTATTGTTGAGGAAGTGTCTGGGTTTGTTCCAATGTACCTTTTATTTACCTGTGTGCTAGCTGAATCGGTAGAGTAAGCATCACTGACTTGAAGTTGTGTACCTGGTGTAATGGAGAGAGTTACCACTCTTTGCCATTTGTTAATCGTATCGTCTCCTGGCCTCATTATTTGTTAATTTCCAGGGGGTCAATCGGCTGAGTCCCTGTGACTGGGATCGGTTAGCGACATCTGCCTGTGGTGGGGACAAGGACAGAGAGTGTTCAGGATGCTAGAAACATGGAAATGGAATTCTATGAAAAAGCAAATTTTCTTCCTAAAATTACGTTTAAGTAACATACTTACCGTGACCCACTAGTGCACACTCCAGCAGGGGTCTGACATTCCTGTTCTGTGCAAACTACTATCCGCCTATGTGGAGAAAACAGAAGTAGCTACGGCCGATAGCCTCCCAGAAGTAGGTAACCTTCCCCCTGACTAGCACCCTCTTTTGACGCAAGAGTTAAAAAAATTTTTAAACCAAAATATGAATTCAATCATGATCACTGGGCCAATGAAGCATTAACTTGACATAAACATTGTAGAATCAGACTCAAAATTCAACAGTAATGCCACGCCTATAATGTATTGCTTGACACAAATAATACAGAGATATGATTCTCACAAAATGATTTGACATCAATAATATAGAAACAAACCTCACATAATGAAAATGGTTGATGACACTGACAGCACCTCTTGCCTTACCATCCTTCACACATCTCTTGGCCCTAAAAGAGGTTCATTCGAAACTTCACTTTCGCAACCTTGGCAGTAAACCTACTAATTTCAGCCTAAACTATTGCAGCATCAGGCTTTACCATAACTTGAAAATAAAGAACAAAATTCCTATAAAATTTCAAGATATATCACTTGATATTCACTTTTCTTTTGAAAACAAACAAGTCATAGAAGGGAGAAAGGGGAGGGGGGGGGGTCGTACCCACAATAGGGTTAGGATACCATGGTAACCAAACACAAGAGAGAACCATACCAACTGACATATGTCACATGACCCGTAACAGCAACAGTTATTCACTGACGTCTTTATAAAAGAGGACAAAACATCAACCGTAGCAATCCTCAGAACAAACGCCTGAGGAAGCTCCTTCAAATTCCCTGGATCGAGCACAGGACCAATGAACATGTACGGAACAGAATTGAGAACCTTGCTGGACCTCAGGAACCTCTCCTTTCAACTGTGAAGAGACGCAAGCTGATATGGTTTGGACACAACACTCGACACACCAGTTTGTCCAAAACAATCATGCAAGGCACCATCAAGGGCGGGAGAAGAAGAGGAAGACAGCGGAAGAACTGGCATGAGGACATCAAACAATGGACCGGACTCCACAATCGTGAGCTGCTGCCAGCGGCTGCCGACAGAGACAGATGGAGAAGGGAGGTTGCGTCTGCGGTCCTCAGGTTTCCCCCAACAACTACTTTGTAGTTATGGGCCTGAGTGAGTGAGTGAGTGAGCAATCCCAAAATTCAGTTCAAAAGGAAACACTCTGCATTTCACTGAATTCTCATTATTACTCATGTATTCTTTTTTTTTTTCTTTTTTTTTTACTTACATAGTTACTGATAAACTGAGCAATAATGTCCATCTTTCCCTCTCTGTCTGTCTATAGGTATCTCTAGATACAACAAAGAATTGTTAGTGAAAAAAATATGAACAACACAGAACTGCCAATATTCCCTTTTTCAGAGTACGTCAACATTAAAACAACATTTTTTGTCACAGTTTTTAAATAAATGAAATACACTTGCAGAGATTTTTTTTTAATGATTTCCCTTGATCCCAGCAGTCAATGTATATGTCTATTCTTAACCCTTTGAGCCCTGAGTTCCTGAGCAATTTTAACCCTTGTGCCTGAGCTCCTGAGCCAAAATTTGCAAATAATTGGTATTTAATGTGTCACGGCAGATATAAAAAGAGTGCCCTGACCACCGCTTTACCGGTGGTAGAGAAAAATGACATAATGCCTAGCCACCGGTTGAGCTGTGCGTAAACACTCGTGTCGTGTTTTGCTATTGGTTGACTTATATTGAAATCGATCTTTTTTATCCAAAGCACATGCACAAAACACAGTGAAAAGGTGCGGCCATGTTGGTACTATGTTCGCTGACATCAGAATATTACGGTTTTTCTGATTGGCTCTTCAATATAAGTCAACCAATAGCAAAACACGACACAAGTGTTTATGCACCGCTCAACCGGTGGCTAGGCATTATGCAGTGAAGAAACCATTGATCATAAAGCTCTCACTCTGCGATAATAAGCCTAGGCACAAAATACCAATACACAATTGTTGATGAATTATAACTCTTGTTAACATTACATGCAGAACATGTTACATGGACAAAACCTCTACCTCCCAATGTTAGTCACTAACAAAGACACCCAGAGCATACAGACTTGTAATGTTAACTTTTTTTTATATGATGCACCACAACATACAATTTTTTCCTACAAAATAACTCTGTACTCCATGCTTTTCATCACTTTTCCATCCACAAGATTATCAACAACTTCTCAAATTTCAGCTCAAACTCATTCACGATAGCGACAGGACAAACAACATACACAAATGTAACTGGTTTTTTTTTAACCACATTATAATGCATGCTTTTAGTAGAATGTTTTCTTTACTCAGAATGAAAAATATTGCATATTTCAGTGGGAGACCACCGAAATATACAAGCAAGATGTAATTTTCAATTCTGAGTAAAACAAAAACAAACAAAAAAACCCTGTCTACTTCATGTATCCATAATCAGTGAATAATTTGCCAACAAATGCATGCTTCAATATGCAACAGATCCATGAACTGTGAGTGATCTCCACATCCATGTGGTTCATATTCATGCACATTGCTATCACCACTTCATTCCATGCACCATGACTTACTTGCTCCGTATAACAATATCTGTAAGTAGACAGGGGAAGAAACTTTAAAATGGAAATACCATTAAACCCCCACCCCCGAAAAAAGCAACAAAACAAAACCAAAAAATGTAAAGTATGAATTTTGATTACAATTTGTGACAAACATATATAGACTCCCTAATTATTCAGTTTCAGTAGCTCAAGGAGGCGTCACTGCGTTCGGACAAATCCATATACGCTACACCACATCTGCCAAGCAGATGCCTGACCAGCAGCGTAACCCAACGCGCTTAGTCAGGCCTTGAGAAGAAAAAAAAAAGAGAACTACTACTACTAATAATAATATGTATAAGGCGCAAAAGCTTGATGAAGTCAACTATAAGCGTACAAAATAAAATAAAATAAAATAAAATATATAAATAATTTTTTTTTTTTTTTTTTTTTTTTCCCCTAATTAATCAACAAATAAATAACTGCCAGTCCCTGTGCATTCACGGTGTGTGAGTGGAGAAAGGGGGTGGAAATACCAAATGATGTTCTGTCTGTTCACTAGTATCATAATTCTGTCGTATATGTATACCACTAGCAATATTCTTATTTTAAATTTGCACCAAAAAAGAAAAAAAAAAGGGGGGGGGGGAGGGGGGGACGGTGAAGAAAGGCAAAAAAAAAAAAAAAAAAGAAAGATGAAGGAATCGAACTCATACCTTGTGAGAAGCCGATGACGAAGATGGAGTAGATGATGAAGAAACGCAGCAGGTCACCCTTGATCATGGAGTAGATCATCACCACGAAGGGCCCTACAATGCGGAATCCTCTGAAAGAAATTAACACAGGCACGTTATGTTGTTCTGGTTGTGTGTGTGGTTTTGTGTGTGTGTGTGTGTGTGTGTGTGTTTAAATGCATGTTTTAAACATCCGTATTTACACTATCCAGTGCAATCCAGCATGTTTTACATGGAAAGGCGCTATTTAAATAAAATTATTATTATAATATCTTTCTAACAAGAACAACAAGAGAGGCAAGGCCTTCAAGACTCACTTGTGATACACTTAAAAAAAAAAATCCAAGCTTTTTATGTATTGAGTATAATTTCAAAATGTAATGTTTAAGATGAGAAAGATCAGTTTAAAGCAAATTAAGTCCCCTAGCATTAATTACAGAGTAATTTCCCTTTTTTACTAACTGCACCAAAACGTTTGCAAAATAAATAAAACTTCCATGCTTAGCAAAAGAAGTTCCTGTTTGAACAAAAAATGATAATAATGACTGCTCTTGTTGTTGGGTCAGAATATCAGATCAAAGTGCCAAGTTTAGAGAATACAAAAAATATACATATAACAGTAAATGCAGTTTGCATATAATTAGGCTTCTTTTTTGTGTGTGTGTGTGTGCCCATCCCAGAGGTGCAATATTGTTTTCAACAAGATGACTGGAAAGAACTGAATTTTTCCTATTTTTATGCCTAATTTGGTGTCAACTGACAAAGTAATTGCAGAGAAAATGTCTATGTTAAAGTTTACCACGGACACAGACACACAGACACAGACACAGACACACACACACACACACACACACACACACACAACCAACCAAACACAGGGTTAAAACATAGACTCACTTTGTTTACACAAGTGAGTCAATAATAATCTTCTTCTTTGTTTGTGTACATGAGTGGGCTTTTCCATGTACAACCGTTTATACCACTGTCATATTCAAAGACATTCTAAAAAGGAGGTAAAACCTTGAGAGGGCCATAAATAGAGGGCCCAGAGTGACCGCGAATCGATTTCGATCACGCCTTAATTTTAGCCCGATATCCCAATCGAACCATATAATTATGTGACCTGGTTCGAGACAAAATTTGACTAAAAACAAGAACGCCAGAGAATCGACAGACAGACAGAAAATACGAAAAAAACTTAGCCGTATGGACAGCACAGGACAGGAGTCATAATGGCTGCCGGAAAAAGAGGGCGCTAGCCAGCAGGACAAAGGGGAGGTTACCTACTTCCGGGAGGTTATCGGCCGTAGTTTCATTTTCTCCGCATAGGCGGATAGTAGTTTGCACAGGCAGGAATGTCAGACCCCTGCCGGAGTCTGCACTAGTTGGGTGACGGTTAAGTATGTGTAATTAAACCTGAACTTGACAACTTAAAAAAAACATTTTCCTGACCATGTACAGCAGAGGTAATGCTACTGTGCCTGAAGTCAATAATATACTTTGTGGTGTGTGTGTGTGTGTGTGTGTGTGTATGTGTCTCTGTATGTGTGTGTATCCCTCTGTGTGTGTGTGTGTGTGTGTGTGTGTGTGTGTATGTGTGTGTGTGTGTGTGTGCGTATGTGTGCATGTCTGTGTGTGCGTTTGTGTGCGTGTGTGTGTGTTTCTGTGTGCGTGCGTGTTGTGTGTGTGTGCACAAGCAAGCATGTGTGGGTGTGTGTGTGCATAAGCATGTGCATGTGGTGGGGTGTGTACTTGTGTGTGTGTGTGTGTGTGTGTGTGTGTGTGTGTGTGCTTATGCACATTTCCGTGTGTATTCATGTATGCATATGCATGTGTGTGTGGGGGGGGGGGGGGGGCGGTCAGCACACACGAGCATACCAGCGCCAAGTGTGCATGCATGCATGCATGTAAGTGCATACGTCGAGTGAAAGCAAAACCAGTTTAGTGAAGACTTTACCAGTTTGGTGAAGATTTTGCCAGTTTGGTGAAGACTTTAGGTGAAGACTTTGCCAGTTTAGTGAAGACTTTGTGTGTGCACAAGCAAGCATGTGTGGGTGTGTGTGTGTGTGCATAAGCATGTGTGTGTGGTGGGGTGTGTACTTGTATATGTGTGTGTGCTTATGCACATTTCTGTGTGTATTCATGTATGCATATGCATGTGGGGGGGGGGGGGGTCAGCACACACACAAGCATACCAGCGCCAAGTGTGCATGCATGCATGCATGCATGTAAGTGCATACGTCGAGTGAAAGCAAAACCAGGACCGACCGACAGAAGAAGAGGAAGTAGGGGGCGGTGCACAAGATGGCCAACACTCCCATATAGTCCTCGTACTCGTGGACGCAGAACGCTCTCCCTGGCAGCATGGCCACCACAAACACGTTGGACAGAAGCAGCATGGCTTTGGCAGGTGCTTCTTTCTGTTGGTTGGAGAGGGTGGGGGAGTGGGGGGAGAAACACACACACACACAAAACACCATTGCTGGAAAAAAAAGATTTTTTTTTTTTAATTCAAAAAATAAAAATAAAATAATAATAAAAAAGAAAAGAAAAAAACACATTGCTGATCCACCTTTCTTTCTCGTTTGCTTGTTTGTGTGCGTGCGAGTTTGAGTGTGCATGTGAGAGAGAGAGAGAGAGGCATGGTTTTTTTTGTTGTTGCTGTGTTTGTGTGTTGAGGTGTGTGTGTGTGTGTGTGTGTGTGTGTGTGTGTGTGTGTGTGTGTGTGTGTGATGGTGTGTTTGTGTATGTGAGAGAGAGAGAGAGACACACACAGACAGAAATTGAGACTGAGAGAGAGAGTGTGTGTATGTATGTGTGTGTGTGTGTGTGTGTGTGCATACACATGCGTGTGCATGTGCAGTTTGTGTGTGAATGTGTGCATGTCCCACATGTGCATCTGTATTTCCCTTGTGTACTCACACAAACTTACACATACACCGGGAACACTTTCAGGGACAAGAGAGGATGCAATGTCAGGGTCACACCATCACCCTACAACCTGACCCCTTCACAGAATCCTTATCAAAGCAGTGAAAACTTGACCAGTTTAGTGAAGACTTTGCCAGTTTGGTGAAGACTTTACCAGTTTAGTGAAGACTTTACCAGTTTGGTGAAGACTTTGCCTGTTGAGATCTTACCAGAGAGTAGTAAAGATTTACCAAGACTTATCAGAGTGATGAAGATTTACCAAGACTTACCAGAATGGTGAAGATTTACCAAAGACTTACCAGAATGGTGAAGACTTGCCAAAGAACTACCTGATCGGTAAGGACGTACCAGTGACTTACCAGAGTGGTGAAGACTTTACCAAAGACTTACCAGAGTTGGAAAGACTAACCAGAGAGGGAAGACTTAGGAGGAGGAATTTTGTTTAATGTCCCGTCACACATATCGGTGATTGAAGACATTTTGTTAAAGTATTTATGAATACATCTGAGTATTATCGGTTAGAAGGGGTGGGAGATGTGGATGAATGGAGGGTTGGGAGAAACTGGGCAAATGAGGGTAAAAATGTGGGTGAAATTTGGAAGAAAAAAACAACAACAACAACAACTCTAAATACAGTTACAGGAAGTTACTTAAAGGACTTCGTAAAAGAGAAGTCGTTAAACTGACAAGCGAAACAACTGATAATGAATGAAAAAGTCAAAAACATCAACGTTCTCAGTCACTTGTGAAGACACACTTTCGTGTACAAAAGGCTTCATCAAACTACAGTGAAAAATTATATGCTCAACTGTCAGGTTTCTAAAGCATATGCACTTGACATTAGAACAATACTTGGTCCGTAATAAATTTGATAATAGTCTGAGAGCTAAACTCAGATGAAATCAGAAAATTAAGTTCTGCTAAATACATTGTGAGATGTACAGCAGTGGATGATTTTGAGGGAAGACTTAGCAGAGTGATAAGAGAAGGAAAAGAACACTTCACAGAACCATGACCACTAACCAGAGTGGTGAAGAAGATGCGGAAGCCCTGGTGGTGAATCTCCATCATGGCCAGGAGGAGGTAAGCGATGGCGCCCAGCAACACACACACCTCCAGAACCATCCTCGCCTGGCGAACACACAACACACACTTCCACTTTCACTTTCACCCAGAACCATCCTCACCTGGAGAACATGCAGAACACAGTCCTTCTTTCACTTTCACCCAGAACCATCCTCGCCAGGTAAATACACAACATGCTGCTCCACTTTCACTTTCACCCAGAACCATCCTCGCCTAGCGAACACACAACACACACTTCCACTTTCACTTTCACCTAGAACCATCCTTGTCTGGCAAACACACAACACACACTTCCACTTTCACTTTCATCTATAACCATCCTCACCTGGTGAACACACAACACACACTTCCACTTTCACTTTCACCCAAAACCATCCTCGCCTGGCAAACACACAACGCACACTTCCACTTTCACTTTCACCTAGAACCATCCTTGTCTGGCAAACACACAACACACACTTCCACTTTCACTTTCATCTATAACCATCCTCACCTGGTGAACACACAACACACACTTCCACTTTCACTTTCACCCAGAACCATCCTCGCCAGGTCAACACACAACACACACTTCCACTTTCACTTTCACCCAAAACCATCCTCGCCTGGCAAACACACAACGCACACTTCCACTTTCACTTTCACCCAGAACCATCCTCGCCTGGTGAACACACAACACACACTTCCACTTTCACTTTCACCCAGAACCATCCTCACCAGGTAAATACACAACACGCACACTTCCACTTTCACTTTCATCCAGAACCATCCTCGCCTAGCGAACACACAACACACACTTCCACTTTCACTTTCACCCAGAACCATCCTCACCTGGTGAATACACAACACACAGTTCCACTTTCACTTTCACCCAGAACCATCCTAGTCTAGTGAACACACAACACACACTTCCACTTTCACTTTCACCCAGAACCATCCTCGCCTGGCGAACACACAACACACACTTCCACTTTCACTTTCACCCAGAACCATCCTCGCCTGGCGAACACACAACACACACTTCCACTTTCACTTTCACCCAGAACCATCCTCACCTGGTGAATACACAACACACAGTTCTACTTTCACTTTCACCCAGAACCATCCTCACCTGGCGAACACACAACACGCACTTCCACTTTCACTTTCACCCAGAACCATCCTCACCTGGTGAACACACAACACACACTTCCACTTTCACTTTCACCCAGAACCATCCTCACCTGGTGAACAACACAATACACAGTTCTACTTTCACTTTCAGTTTCACTTCCATGCAGAACCATCCTCGCCCGGTAAATAAACGACACAGTTTCATATTCACTTTCACTTTCACTTTCACCCAGAACCATCCTCGCCTGGCAAACACACAACACACAGTTTCACTTTCAACCAAAACCATCCTCGCCCTGGTAAATACACAACACAGTTTCATTTTCTCTTTCAGTTTCACTTTCATCAAGAACCATCCTCGCCTGGTAAGTACACAACACAGAGTTTCACTTTCAATCTGGCGTGAGTGAAAGCACACAGAGCTTGTAGTTTGTACATGTAAATTACACCACATCTGCTTTGTCATAATAATAATACTGATAACGGTAAAAAATATATCAACAATAATAATAACAAAGACTAGACGCCCACCTCTCCCAGACATGGAGCTCATGGCATCCACAATAAAAGTTACACATACATAACTTTGCATGCGCACACACATTATACACATAAACACACAAGCACACAAGCAAGCAAACATACATGTATAAGTAGACATACAGCCAACAGAAGCTCAAAAAGCACATTAGGCAATAAGATGGTGCTCAGAACCAAACAGACGTAGGACAGTTTGTTCCGTACTGATGGGCCTTCCTCTTCTTCTTCTTCTTCTGCGTTCACTTGTATGCACACGAGTGGGCTTTTACGTGTATGACCATTTTTACCCCGCCATGTAGGCAGCCATACTCCGTTTTCAGGGGTGTGCATGCTGGGTATGTTCTTGTTTCCATAACCCACCGAACGCTGACATGGATTACAGGATCTTTAACGTGCGTATTTGATGTTCTTCTTGCATATACACACGAAGGGAGTTCAGGCACTAGCAGGTCTGCATATATGTTGACCTGGGAGATCGTAAAAATCTCCACCCTTTACCCGCCAGGCGCCGTCACCGTGATTCGAACCCGGGACCCTCAGATTGACAGTCCAACGCTTTAACCACTCGGCTATTGCGCCCGTCGTACTGATGGGCCAAAATAGGAGGAAGAACACTGACCATGACAAAAAAACAAAACAAAAAACACATAATACATTTTCAGCTCATATAAGAAAACCACGTTCATGGTGTAAAACACAAACAATGCACAAGAAACACAGTCACTTAATATCAATACATAAAGACATTAAATACTTTTTAAATGCAAAGTTGACATAGCTTAGCAGATTTGGTGTAGCCTGTATGTGAATTTGTCTGAACGCATGACACCTCTTCGAGTGAGTAAACTGAACTGCACTGAACATAAACCTCATACACGGTAATCACAACCCAAACACATTCATGGTGTGTGTGTGTGTGTGTGTGTGGGTAGATGTGCAATGCGGTTTGGCTGACTGAAATGGAGAGGCACATAAATTTCAGTAATCTGTATATTTGTATATAGCTATTTCCATTTGGTGCCATTTATCTTTTTATTTTTCTATTCATTTTATTTGTTTGTTGTTTTCTTCTTATGTTGGACATGTGCTGCTGCCAAAAAGAAAATCTCTGTACCAAAATATAAACAATAAAGTTTGTGTATTGTGTATTGTATGGACAAAAACGTCGGACCTTTCAAGAGTGGTACAGACGAAAACTTACAATATCTTGATGGCGATATATATTGTGTATTGTATGAACAAAAACATCGGACCTTTCAAGAGCGACACAGACGAAAGCTTACAATATCTTAATGGCGATATATATTGTGTATTGTATGGAAAAAAACGTCGGACCTTTCAAGAGCGACACAGACGAAAACTTACAATATCTTGATGGCGATATATACTGTGTATTGTATGGAAAAAAACGTCGGACCTTTCAAGAGCGGCACAGATGAAAACTTACAATATCTTGATGGCGATATGTATTGTGTATTGTATGAACAAAAACGTCAGACCTTTCAAACGTGGTACAGACGAAAACTTACAATATATTGATGGCGATATATATTGTGTATTGTATGGACAAAAACGTCGGACCTTTCAAGAGTGGTACAGACGAAAACTTACAATATCTTGATGGCGATACGGCCGAAGCAAGTAGCAAGGATCCACGGTGCGGTTGTTGCCTGTCTGTGAGCAACCCGACAGACCAGAGGTCTCGTTCCGGTGCGCACAAAGGTCTTGACCCGGGCGAAGGGCAAAGGCCGTCACGAACATGCAGAAGTAGATGATGAAGAGGATGAAGCGTCTGTAAAACCTGAAAATGATGATATGGTGATATGAATACTTATATAGCACCTATTCTTTGTCAGAGACCAAGCTCTTAGTGCATTACAACCAGGAGTCATTTGCCTAGCAGCCTGCCTACCTTGGTGGAGCTGACTGACGAGATGCCTCTGGGCGCTCATCATTCATTTCCAGTGTCGTTTAGTCGAGTTACAGTCACTCACACAGATACACACACAAATGCACACATATACTTAACATACACATGTAACACTTTACGTGTATGACTGCTTTGCTTATTTGCCCTGCCATGTCGGCAGCCATACTGTTTTAGGGGGTGTGCATGCTGTGTATGCTCGTTTCCATAACCCACTGAACGATGACATGGATTACAGAATCTTTAACATGCATATTTGATCTTCTGCATACATTTTCACCTGAAAGGAGTTCAGGCACTAGCAGGTCTGCACATCTGTTAACCTGGGAGATCAGAAATCTCCACCTGTGAACCCCACCAGATGTAATGGGGATCGAACTCAGATAACTCGAGTGAAAATCCAGCACTCTAACCATTGACCACTGCACCCATTTCTTCTTCTTCTTCTGCGTTCACTCGTATGCACACGAGTGGGCTTTTACGTGTATGACCGTTTTTACCACGCCATGTAGGCAGCCATACTCCGTTTTCAGGGGTGTGCATGCTGGGTATGTTCTTGTTTCCATAACCCACTGAACGCTGACATGGATTACAGGATCTTTAACGTGCGTATTTGATCTTCTGCTTGCATATACACATGAAGGGGGTTCAGGCACTAGCAGGTCTGCACATATGTTAACCTGGGAGATCGTAAAAATCTCCACCCTTAACCCACCAGGCGCCGTCACCGTGATTCGAACCCGGGACCCTCGGATTGAAAGTCCAATGCTTTAACCATTCAACTACTGCGCCCGTCACTGCACCCATCAAATAAACACAAAACCTAGACGAAGAAAGACAGGGAGGAGGCAATGTGCAATGAGCACACCACAAAGAGTTTTCAGTTTTCAGTTTCAGTTTCAGTAGCTCAAGGAGGCGTCACTGCGTTCGGATAAATCCATATACGCTACACCACATCTGCCAAGCAGATGCCTGACCAGCAGCGTAACCCAACGCGCTTTGTCAGGCCTTGAGAAAAAAAAAGAAATATATATATATATATATAACTAAATAAATTAAAATAAAATAAAATAAAATAAAAAGAAATCAGTAAATAGATAAATAAATAATAGATAAATACATAAAAAAAGAACTACTACTACTAATAATAATATTTATAAGGTGCAAAAAATTAATGAAGTCAACTATAAGCGTACAAAAATAAAAATAAATAGATAAATAAATAAATAAATAAAATTAAATAGAATAAAACAAATAAATAAAAAGTAAAAAAAGAATGAAGCAGTAGTGTAGCATCAACTGTCTACGGCAAAAATAAGCACTTTTTTCACTGTCCCCTTCAGTTTGATTTTATGCAACTTATACTTCAATCTAACGATGCGAGAGGATCAACTATATATTGTTGAGAGAACCCAAGGTAGAGGGCTCTTACGATTGAGACTGCGCCATAATTTTAGCTCGACTGGCCAAACGAGCTAAGTAAGTTTGTGACCCGATACAAGTCTTCGTCAGATACAAAACATGAGTGTCAAAGAATCGATAGAAATAAGAAAAAAACTTAGCCGTATGAAGAGCACATGATCAGGAGTCAAGATGGCTCCCGGAAAAAGAGGAAGCTAGACAGGGATACAGAGGGGAGGTAACCTACTTCCAGGAGGTTATCGGCCGTAGCTACTTTCGTTTTCTCCGCATAGGCGGATAGTAGTTTGCACAGGACAGGAATCGGACTCCCTGCCAGAGTCTGCACTAGTGGGTCACAGTAAAGTTTGTGTAGTGAAACTTCGATCTAACAATGCAGTAGCATCAATTGTGAAGGGCTAGGGGAAAATTAACAGTTTTTTTTTCACTGTCACTTTGTGCTTCATATTATGCAACTTATTCTTTGATCTAATGATGCAGCAGCATCAATTATGCCGTGTGTGTGGGGTGGGGGGTGGGGGGGTGGTGCGGGTGTGTGCTGATCATCTGGTTGTGGTTTTCCGCAATTCATCTTTATTCTTATCTTATCTGTCTATTATAATCAATGTGCAGTATAGTAGGCTATGTTTATAATTATATTCAAATAATGTTTCTTAATTCTTTCTGTTTTTACATTAAGAACACTAGTTATTACCTGCAGTGTGTGGATGTATGTATGAAACGATGTATGTGATATTTTTTACATTTGTATCTTTGTAATATTCGTAAAAGCTGTTGTTGACTTTTACAGTTATGGTCCCGATGTTGTTTACACGTTGTGATAATGCACCTGACCAAATTATCTTATATAGGGCTGAGGGAAAATTAGCGATGTTCTCACTGTCCCTTTCTGTTTATTTGTTAACATGCAACTCATACTTCAATTCTCATACTCTGCTCAAACCTTTTTCTTTTGCTCTGTTTTATTTTGTGCTGTTTCAGCGGTGTCACCCTCACGCTGCTTGTCCCAAGAGCAGCCATGCTAGTTTTTCCTGTCAGTTACAGAATCTGGAAAAGCAGTGCCAGCTCTGGATACGCAATTTTCTCAGCTCTAATTTCCTGAGTGAATTCACACATAATCACTGTCGTAAAGTACAGCAGTTTACAGACTATGGTCATAGTCTTAATGCTTTTCATTTATTTCCGTTAATTTGTCATTTATTCTTCTTCTTCTTCTTTTTTTTTTTCAGAGTGACACAAAGCCATATTTTCAAACACAAAGAGAAACAACAATCACAAAGATTCAGAAATCGCAAATGGACAGAAAAACAGTGAAGGGGAGAGAAAGTGTGAGAGAGACAGAGAGACCAAGTGAGAGAGTGAGAGAGAGAGAGAGAGAGAGGGAGGGGAGGGGTACAGATACGAAACGGAAAGAGTTGAGTAACAATCCAATAAGAACATAACATTACTTGTCACGGACGAAAACCTTCCACTTCTGTGTAAGCAGATCAACGATCAGTCCATCCATCATGTTCAGATGACACTCGTCTTTCTGTACACAAAACACAAATCACCATGAAATTGTGTCTTTCTGCACACAAAATAGAATCACCGTGAAATTGTGTCTTTTTGCACAAACATAGAATCACCATGAAACTTTGTCTTTCTGCACACAAAACATTATCACCATGATATTTTGTCTTTCAGCACACAAAACATAATCACCATGAAATTTTGTCTTTCTGCACACAAAACACGATCACCATGAAAGTCTGTCTTTTTGCAAACAAAACATGAACATGAAATTTTGTACTTCTGCACACAAAATACAACCACCATGAAATTTTGTCTTTTTGCACATAAAACAGAAATTTTATTTTGCACACAAAACACAATCACCGTGAAATTTTATCTTTTTGCACAAAAAATAGAAATTTTGTCTTTTTGCACACAAAACATGATCACCATGAAATTTTGTCTTTTTGCACACAAAACATAATCACCATGAAAGTTTGTCTTTTTGCACACAAAACAATCATTGTGAAGACTCCTTTCTGTACACAAAACACAATCAACGTGAAGACTTGTCTTTCTGCACAAAAAAAACACATTGTAAAGACACGTCTTTCTGAATACAGAACACATTGTAAAGACTCGTCTTTCTGTACACAAAACACGTTGTAAAGACTCGTCTTTCTGTACACAAAACACATTGTAAAGACTCGTCTTTCTGTACACAAAACACGTTGTAAAGACTCGTCTTTCTGAACACAAAACACGTTGTAAAGACTCATCTTTCTGAACACAAAACACATTGTAAAGACTCGTCTTTCTGTACACAAAACACGTTGTAAAGACTCGTCTTTCTGAACACAAAACACGTTGTAAAGACCCGTCTTTCTGTACACAAAACACGTTGCAAAGACACGTCTTTCTGTACACAAAACACGTTGCAAAGACACGTCTTTCTGTACACAAAACACGTTGTAAAGACTCGTCTTTCTGAACACAAAAAACATTGTAAAGACCCGTCTTTCTGTACACAAAACACGTTGTAAAGACGCGTCTTTCTGTACACAAAACACGTTGTAAAGACGCGTCTTTCTGAACACAGAAAAAACATTGTAAAGACGCGTCTTTCTGAACACAAAAAAACATTGTAAAGACACGTCTTTCTGAATACAAAACATGTTGCAAAGACTCGTCTTTCTGTACACAAAAAACATTGTAAAGACTCATATTTCTGAACACAAAAAACATTGTAAAGACGCGTCTTTCTGAACACAAAACACAATCATTATGAAGACGTGTCTGTCTGCAAACAAAAGAAAATCATCTTTCTGCACACAAAACATTATCACCGTGAAAATTTGTCTTTATGCACACGGGAAACATTCATCATAAAGACTTGTCTTTCTGCACACAAAACACAATCATTACGAAGACTCATTTTTCTGCACACAAAACACATCATGAAAATTGTCTTTCTGCACACAAAACAAAATCATTATAAAGACCTGTCTTTCTGCACACAAGACAGAATCACTGTATACATACACACACACATTTTTTTTTTTCTTTAAGCAGATATGGTTGAGTCCGCAAGCTTTGACACTTCGTCTGAAACTGAAACTGCACCAAACTCAAATGAGCCGAACTCACCCCATACACAATGAGGTTGAGCGCGGAGTTGTGGTTGATCTCCCCTGAAGGTGAGATGGTGTCGATGGCGGCCAGCGGGTAGCCGGCGCAGGTCACTGTGGCATAGATCCACATGGTGCAGCGCTCCTTCTCCAACACATGCTCGTACATCTACAACAGGAGAGGCAAAGGCGGCAGCAAGAATGATTAAGACCGCTTATCTGCCACTACAGTGTCCAGGAGGGTCTGGGTTTGAATCTTGGTCTGAAAAAGAACCCACGGCAACAAGAGTGTTGTCCTCTGGCAAAATTCTGCAAAAGAAATCCACTCTGACAGGTCCACAAATGTAACCAACCACCGTGGTGAAGTGGTTAGTGTCGCAGATTGACGGCTGGGAGAATGCGGGTTCGAATCCCAGCACAGGTGGGTTTTTTGGCCCGCAGTCGGCTCCTACACAGGGTCGAGTGTGCTATGAGTTTAAATGGGGAGACTGGGACTACACAGTCGAGTATCATCCACTTCACTGATGCGTCTTTGGGTGTGTTGCTCTAATTTCCTGACCAACACTGCAAGTGTCTGTATCTCTCAGGCCTGGTTGACGCCAGTACATCATTATGACAGGAAGCGCAGAGTACAGCCTTGTCACATATTCCCAAACCTAAATGGACCTTCATAGCAGCAGCATCATAATCATCATCATTGTCATCTATCCTCCTTCTTCATCATCAATATTAAAAAGCCCCAAATTATGTGGCCTTTCATGCTCTGCTCTCATGGTGACCTCAGTTCCAATACCCCTCCACTTCCGCGCATGGGGTAAGTCTTTTCCAGGTCTTCAGTGTTGGCGTATTCATGGGGGACTGCCATTGTTGGGAAGTGGTGGCTGTCCCCACTCTGGGGGAAACGCTCACTCAGTCTTGTCATTACTAGGGGGCTTAGTAGGTGGTGTCTTAAATACGTTAAACAGGAACAGGCAATACCGAACACCAACAAAGTGACTCAGCAGAAGTTCAGGGTCTCCTCTGATGTGTGCCTTCCTGACAACCTAACATCGATGGTTCCCTGTCGACTGCTGGGACTGGGACTGTGGCAGATGAGCCCAGAGTGGCCGTGTATAGAGGACTTGGAATGAGCAGCGTGACAGTAATGCAACTGAAATGATGCAGATGATGGGGCAGCACACACAAAAAAAGGTACACAAATATACATGCATGCACTCAAGGCCTGACTAAGTGCGCTGGGTCTTGCTGCTGGTCAGGTATCTGCTTATCAGATGTGGTGTTACGTTAATGGATTTGTCCACAGGAACAGGAGTCATGATGGCTGCCGGAAAAAGAGGGCGCTAGTCAGGGGGGCAAAGGGGAGGTTACCTACTTCCAGGAGGTTATCGGCCGTAGCTACTTTCGTTTTCTCCGCATAGGCGGATAGTAGTTTGCACAGGACAGGAATGTCAGACCCCTGCCAGAGTCTGCACTAGTGGGTCACGGTTAAGTATGTGTAATTAAAATCCACATAAGTTAAACCACATCTGCTGGGCAGATGCCTGACCAACAGCATAACCCAACATGCTTAGTAAGTCCTTGAGCGCATGGTTATGTATTTGTGTACCTATCAGCATCACAGTGGATTTCTCCTACATTATTTTGCAAGAGGACAACACTGTCGTTGCCATGGGTTCTTGATCAGTGTGCCAAGTGTATGCTGCACATGGGACCTTGGTTTATCATCTCATCCGAATGACTAGATACCACAGTTTGATTTTCCAGTCAAACTCAGGAGAAAGGGTGGGAGCAGGATTCAAAACCACACCATCATGGTGTCATTGCTGTTGTTGCTGATATTTCTGCTGCTGCTGCCTCTACTGCTTCTTCCACTGTTGCTGCTACCCCTGTTACTACGACTGCTACTACTACTACAACTACTACAACTAAGACTACTACTAATACTGGTACTGCTGTCACATCTACTACTGCTGCTAATGATTCTGTTGCAACTGCTGCTACTACTGCTGCTGCTGCTGCTGCTGCTACTGCCACGTCCACTGTTACTGCGGCAAGCTAATCTTCAGTTCGGGTCGATGTTTTGTCTGCATACGTATTCATGCAAAGGATGACAATGACTAGCTGTTGTCCACATTACCAAGGCTTCGTTAATGAATGGCTGGCAAATACACCTAAAAACAGCTGACGTGCAATAAATAATTCCCTGTGCCGCGCAAAAAAAAAAAAAGGAGAAAGGGTGGGAGCTGGATTCAAAACCACACCATCATGGTGTCTGTATCGGCAGATAAGCTTCTTAACCATTCTGCCAACAATAAAATTTTTTAAAAATTAAACAAGCAAACAAACCAAAAAAAAACCAAGTGAAATGGATGGTACCAAATCTCAACATGAAAGACAGAAAACACCACCACCACCACCACCACCACCACCACCACACACCAACAACAACAACAACAACAACAACAACAACAACAACAACAACAACAACAACAACAACAACAACAACAACAACAACAACAACAACAACAACAAGAGGATGTTGTGACTGACAGTTCAACAGCACTCACATCTTTCCGAGCCAGTTTCGCGGCCAGGGTCAGAGGGGTCAGGCCCCGACGATTGGTGATGTCCAGTCGTCCACCGCTCTCGTGGATCAGGTCAAACATGTCCTGCACACCAGACATCAGACAGTTGCAATCTACTGACCCATTATGTGCAAACTTGTGTCAAAATATGTACATTGATTAAAAAAAATTAGGGGGTCAATTTTCAATTTATGGATTTGTCCGAACACAGTGACGCCTCCTTGAGCTACTGAAACTGAAACTGAAACTGATTGAATCAAAGAAATTTTCAACCAAGTGAACTAAGGTTTTTCTATTACTGGTAGTAACACTAGTCCGTGTCTACATCTGAAAATAATCTAAGCAGCAGTAATACTGTAATAAATTATCTTTATTATCACCATTATTGTTATTGTTAGTAGTAGTAGTAGTAGTATCATTACCATCATTACCATTATCATTTTTATTGTCATTATCACTATCATCATTACCATCACCTTTTTTTTTTCTTTTTTCTTTTTTTTTTATTATTAATATCATCATTATCAACATCATCAATATTATTATACATTTACAATCAAAAATACTAAATGGCCAAGTGATGTCCTCTCAGAAGTTTTTGTTATTTCCTCCAGCAAAAGCGCTGCACAGAGCAACATCTAATTTTAGACTTACTTGCTGTTCGGTACCTATGCTGAGCTTTTAACCCCTTGGGTACCGCAGGAAGAAAAATTTCCCTGTGTGTCATTATAGAAAATTTCCTATTGCAGAATCATTAAATTCATGTGACATTAGAGTGTTCATTTTTCTTTCAGAAAAAGTATACGTTAATCTAGTTTTTTTTATTAGCGGTTTACATTTTTTTTTTTTTTTTTTTTTTTTTATCATTACCCTCAGTGACCAAAACATTCCTGGACAAATAGTTATCATTCGACATAAAACGAGCCAGGCAGTGAAGGGTTAAGTGGAGTTTTGAGGCATGAAGATATTTTTAAATTAAAGAGTAATGGACGGAGATGGAGGGTGGGAGAGGAAGGCAGAAAGAGAGAGAAGGAAAAAGAGACAGACAGAGAGTGAAAGACAAGAGACACAGAGAGAGAGAAGATCAGAAAGAAAGAGAGACGGAATACAAAGATACAATTACCTTGTTTAACTTTGCCTTATGAAGCATTGGAAAGAAGAAACAAAAAAAAAGCAAATGTGAAATGAGATGAAGAATAGAGAATCACATGAAAATCTTTCAACACTCTCTAAAGGGTGGGGTTTTTAACCCGGTGTTCGGTTGTCTGTGTGTGTGTGTGTGTGTGTGTGTGTGTGTGTCCGTGTGTCTGTGTGTCCGTGGTAAACTTTAACATTGACATTTTCTCTGCAAATACTTTGTCAGTTGACATCAAATTTGGCATAAAAATAGGAACAATAAAGTTCTTTCCAGTCATCTTGTTTAAAACAATATTGCACCTCTGGGATGGGCACAAAAAAAAATAAAAAAAGAAGCCTAATTATATGCAAACTGCATTTACTGTTATATTTATATTTTTGTATTCTCTAAACTTGGCACTTTGACCTCTTATTCTGACACAACAACAAGAGGAGTCATTATTATCATTTTTTGTTCAAACAGGAACTTCTTTTGCTAAGCATGGAATTTTTATTTATTTTGCAAACGTTTTTGGTGCAGATAGTAAAAAAGGGAAATTACTCTGTAATTAATGCTAGGGGACTTAATTTATCACAAGTGAGTCTTGAAGGCCTTGCCTCTCTTGTTTTTTCTATAGCTTATATAACACTTTCTCCAAGTGATATATTTAGTATATCATATTCTCTACATGCTGTTAGTACTCTCTCTCTCTCTCTCTCTCTCTCTCTCTCTCTCTTGAAAAAGCAATGACTGCCATTCCCTGATTTTCATCTGCTTTCAATTATGTCTTCTATTACATCTTCATATTTTGACACCTACTTGAAACTGAAGCTCTTGATCTTTCTTTGTGTTAAAAATAGCAGAAATTTCAGATTCAATGCCTCAAGAAACACTGACGTCAACAACTTCATCATACAGAAACTCTGCAATGCCACATTTGATAAGCAAACATTTATTAACATCTTAAATTAATCATGTATAATATGTAAATGGTTTACAAAAGCACTGATTAAAAGTTTTGCAAGCAAAAATTCGGCCCAGTGAATGCTAAGCTGCCAAATTTAGATGGTTTGGGAAGCTACACAAGTAGCATTCCAGAAGCTGAAAAAAAAATGAAATAAATAAAACAGAACTTATTTCTTATACACTAAGCGAACAAATTCACCCAGTAAATGCTATGCTGCGAAATCAAGAATGTCCGGGAATCTAAACCAGTAGCAGTCATACTTTCCAAAAAAAAGCAATACAAGTGTCAAAATAACAAAGCCCAACCCCCGCCCCCTCCCCCACCAAATGGTACCAAATCTGAACATGAAAGACCCCTCCTACCCCCCCACCTCCCCTTCCCCCCTTACCCCCCTTTTTTCAGACATTACAAAAGGAAAAAAAATACATCAAAATATGAAATGGAACAGCCATGAAAAAATGTTGGTACCTAATATACACTACTACAGTGACAGCCAATATATGCGTGTGTCCTTACATCTTAAAGATCTGTCTTAAATAAAACAATTCTGAAATGTGCTTATAAAAGCAGTAAATAAAAACTTATACAAAAATGTTAACTCCAAAAAGCATACATCTAGAAAAAAAAATCAAGACAAAAACAAAACAAGAACCAAAAAAACAACTTTTGATCCATATAGTTCTCTCATCATTCCACTGTTCCTTATTCTCTCACACATGTTAATTCACACGCTCACAAAAATATAAGTGTGTGTGTGTGTGTGTTAGTGGTGTGTGTGTGTGTGTGTGTGTGTGTGTGTGTGTGTGTGTGTGTGTGTGTGTGTGTGTGTGTGTGTGTGTGTGTGTGTGTGTGTTAGTGGTGTGTGTGTGTGTGTGTGTGTGTGTGTGTGTGTGTGTGTGTGTGTTAGTGGTATGTGTGTGTTAGTGGTGTGTGTGTGTGTGTGTGTGTGTGTACGTGTGTGTGTGTGCTAGGGGTAGTGGAGGCTGGTGTGGTGAATGCATGTGTTCGTGCATGGCCTGTATGTCTATGTGTAATCCCATGAATTTTTTGCACATGCTTGCTCCTTCTCTCTCAGTTGACAATGATGCTTAAAAAAAATAATAATAATAACAATAAAATTACATATTAAAAAAAAAAACTCACAACAGTAAACAGAAGATAAAAATCTCTATTATAATTTGCAAACTAAAAAGACACACATTAAATATTTCTGCACAATTCTGTCTCCATACACAGAAAAGAAGCAAAAAGAACACATAAACACATATAAAACAGCACTGAACATCTACAAAAATGCTTTACGTTTAGTATACAGGGTAAATAAAAGAAAAAGAAAATAACAACAATAATAAAAAGCCAGATAGAAGAGGTTACTTAGAGGCCCCACAAAACACACACACACAAACACACACACACACACACACACACACACACACCTAGAAAGATCATAACTCATAAGCTTAACTTACAGGTGGACTACCAAAACTGTATGCACGCACACACACACACACACACACACACACACACAGAGGCACACATACACACACACACACGCACACACGCACACACGCACACATTTGTATACACACACACTCACTCACTCACACACACACACCTATGCACTACTAAGGAAACCAAAATAAAAATACACACACATAGCACACACATAAAAGCATGCATAGGGAAGATGGATACACAATGAGGATACACAGGTAAAGGACAGGCACCCTGGAAATAAAACACTCAAACTTCATTGTCGTTTATAAAAATAAAGACTTAAAAAAAAATATATATATAAAAAAAAAAGCAGCCTCATCTTCCTCTTCACAGAAGACTTTAACCCTTTCACCGCCGTTCAGTTTAGAGTGCAACACTCCCTGACACCAGAACCACAGAAAAGATGGAGCTAAGAGCGCTTGTGATATGTACCAAATATGGCCTATCCTACCACCAAAAATCAAGAGCAGCAGGTTCACAGACAACAGACCCTTGATCGGATCGCATTTCAGGAACATCATTCGTGCCCTACCTGACTGGTGCGAAATTGGCAGTGAAAGGGTTAAGAACAAAAGGTGTATGGAGACCACACACATGCAGGAATGCAAGAAGACCTAGAACACTTACACAACGGATGAGCCACGCATAATTACACTCTGCAGACATTTTTTCATCACAAAACAAAAAATCAAATCCTGTATTTGAGTCACTTTCACAACACAGGGACTTCTAGTATGTTCTACGTTTCACAACAAATACGCTACAGTCTAAAAATAAACGTTGCAAACCTCTTCCTCTGATGTTTTCTGATATAAGAAAAATGAAAAATGTAAATAAAATCAACCGTTTTCATATCGTTGTTGTTTCTCAGAGGGCCTAGATCAATACATTTCTTTCAGTCTTTATAGTATAGAGAGGACTAAGAACTAACTGTCAAGTCCGCACAAATTCTTGCAACACGCTCAATCAATTCTACAACAATCCATTTACAAACTGTTGTCATAAGCAAAATGGCATAAAATCCACTTTCTCTGTGCATGTGTATGCATGTGTATGTGTGTGTTTTCGTGAAAACCATAATCTTATCCATCTGTCATGAAAACAAAAAATAGAGGTTTATTGGCAAAACAACAAAGGACAAAGCCAACCAAACTGTGTGTGTGTGTGTATGTGGGCGGGGTGGGTGTTTGTGTGCGCACGCGTGTGTGCACAATCACATGCTTGGGTGTGTGTGTGTGTGTCGATGTGCGTGTGTGTGTGCATGTACATGCACTGACACAAGTTCAAACTATCCAGAATACCACAAATGTTTCAAGTGTACCTGTGTACACACTTGTGCATACGGATATTGCATGTGCACGCCTGTGGACACAAAGACGAACACACGCACACAACTCACCTTCTTGTCATGAATGACCAGCATATGCATAACCGTGTTGCCGTTGGTGTCCTGAAGGTTAGGGTCAGCTCCCTTGACCAGCAGCAAGCGAACGCACTCTTCTTGCCCGAGACATGCCGCGAAACTCAGGGGGTACTCACCCCAGTACACATGACTGTCAACCATAAAAAAAAAAAAAGCAACTTGTCATTATCGTTTTAAACCCTGCGACGAGCAAGACCTATGTGCGAGCACTTCAATAACAAGCAGAGCACAAATACTACTAGTAATACTGCAACACCTGCACTTTTTATTGGTAATATGACTAATGACTCTTCTTAACCATATCTCACCTCTAGCTTTCTGGGTTTTTTCTCATTAACCCTCCTCCCTCCACCCTCAACAACCACCCCCTTCACCCATTCTCCACACCACCACCCACTGTATGTGCATGCATGTGTATGCTGAATTGAATGAATCAATGCGTACACATCTAAATCACCTTTCAACGAAAAGGCAATGAAGTATGAAACCACGAGTAGAAGTAAGCTGGACCTGATGATTATCAAGACGAAAATTCTTTTAACTTATGCAGATGTAAAGATGTCATCACATTTCACTTCCAGTCGTGACCTTAATATATAATAGACACCTACCATCAACTGTCCAGACAAGAGCAGTTATCATTTCACGCATGCTGATGGTGTTCAAGGTTAAAAAAAAAAAAGGGGGGGGGACGGGTGGGAGAAGGGTTGCAAATGTCTTATAGGCTTTTAAACCATCAGGGCAGTGAATTCATATCAATGTGTCCTAGAGAGAGATACTGTAAAGTTTGGTCTATAAGCCACGACTTTTTACCCCAGCTTCAGCCTCTGCGGCTTATACAATGATGCGGCTTATTTGTGGATTTTAATGATCCCGGGAGTGTCACGTTCTCGTCTATTCTTAGCTGCCCTTCAACTCACCAAAATCATGATTTCTGTCCATGAATTTTTGGATGAGCTTCAGGATAGTGTGCTAACTGTTCACGTTTTATAAATCAAATCCACACACATTAAAGCCTTCAGATCAGCATTCAGTTCTACTCTGCTCAAGCGTACACCTTCATCATGCCGAAAACGCGACGTTATGCCTATGAGGCAGCCTTCAAATTGAAGGCGATCGGCCTAGCAGACGACGGTGCAAGCGACGAACCAGCAGCGACCTCCACCTTCATGAAGTGAAAGCGAGGCTAAGTCAGTGACAAGATGGCGGAGGAAGCTGTGCTGGTTCTCTTCAACTCGGACACTGAAGACAAAGATTTTAGTGGATTCAGTGAGCAGGATGACGTTGAATAAATGTGACTATCCCTAAATTATGGATCTTATTTTCGTTGTGTTTATTTATTATTTTTTTGTGGCACTAGCAGTATTTTCGCTTGCTTTTCTTTGTGTTGTTCCCGCTTGTGTTTATTTCATAACCTACAGTATTGACAGCTTTTCTTAGTATCAGTATGTGTTCTGGTACGGGAAATAAGTGCGGCTTATAAACCGGTGCGGCTTATGTATGTATAAAGTTCAATTTTTTCCAAAATTTAGTGGGTGCGGCTTATATACCAGTGCGCTCAATAGACCGAACTTTACGGTACTTAGACAGAGGAGGCCTGGGGGAGTGAGGGGGAAGCCAAAACTTTTTTTTTTAAAAGGAAGCAATAAAAACAGAGAGAAGAATGAGAAGAAAGAGGAGGAAACAAAAGGATAAGAACAAAAAATAGACAGAGAAAATGAAAGAGTCATACACAGAAAGAAAGGGGGGGATGAGACAGAAAGTTTCAGTTTCAGTAGCTCAAGGAGGCGTCACTGCGTTCGGACAAATCCATATACGCTACACCACATCTGCCAAACAGATGCCTGATCAGCAGCGTAACCCAACGTGCTTAGTCAGGCCTTGAGGAAAAAAAAAAAAAAAGGTGAATAAATAATAGATAAGCTTACACAAATAAATAAAATAAATAATAACTATAATGTAAAAAAATAAAAATAAATTTTTTTTTTTTTTTAATAAATAAATAAATAAATAAGATAACAATGATGATAAATAAGCAAATAGATGTAACAGAAAGACAAGAGACAGAAAGACAAGAGACAGAGACACAGAGAAAGCCAGAGACAGACTGGGAGAGAAATACGGAAAACCGAAACAAATCCTCACCCGTTATAGTCCGTCTTCGCACACACGCTGACATACTCGTGGTCAATGCAGTCAGTGCGGGAGTCTTTCTGGTCATCTGGGCAAAAGAAATTTCCACAGGCGCGCACGCTGTAGTCGGCTCCATTGTCCAACAGAAACTTCACCATCGCTGGGTCTTCGTTCACGATGGCGATGTGGAGAATGGATTCTCCTGTAGGAAGAAAAATGAGTATGCTCACAGACAGGCACACAAAAAAAACAGGTGCTCAAGAGTGTTACCCCTCCCACACACACTCATGCACACACACACACACCAACTCAAACACTCCCACATACACACACACACACAGACACACACACACTAACTCCCAGACAAACTCCCACACACAAGTTGAAACATATATATATATACACACACACAAACACTCCTGCACACACACACACACACACACACACACACACACACACAAAAATAACACACACACCAACTCAAACACTAACACACACACACACACACACACACACACACACAGACACACACACACTAACTCCCAGACAAACTCCCACACACAAGTTGAAACATATATATATATACACACACACAAACACTCCTGCACACACACACACACACACACACACACACACACACACACACACAAATAACACACACACCAACTCAAACACTCACACACACACACACACACACACACACACACACACACACAGACACACACACACTAACTCCCAGACAAACTCCCACACACAAGTTGAAACATATATATATATACACACACACAAACACTCCTGCACACACACACACACACACACACACACACACACACACACACACAAATAACACACACACCAACTCAAACACTCACACACACACACACACACACACACACACACACACACACAAACTCCCAGACAAACTCCCACACACAAGTTGAAACATATATATATATACACACACACAAACACTCCTGCACACACACATACACACACACACACACACACACACACACACACACACAACACACACACACACAAATAAATACATCATACTGACCTCACAAAAAGGACCACTTCCATAAGGTAGCTTTGTATCAAATCATAAAATGTCAACAACAAAAAACCCAAGATTATCTAATCATCATGATGGCTGTTTATGGTGTACCAACAGCCTCTAACCAAACACACAAGCGGCTGTTTAACTTTAAGGCACCCATGCACCAAGAACAGCTTGAAAAATGTGTTTGTAAACTCAACGTTTTAGCCAACAAGATATACTATAAGTGCGTTCATAACAGAAATGAAGGCTAACCTTAATGCCTGATGACGTAAAACAACAACAGAAATACATACAGGTAAATATTAATTGATGTCAATCCTTTGAGTGCAGAATCTTGGTGGAACGAGGTCAGTGGGGCATGAATTTGAAAGGTAGTTAAAATCTGTTTGTGTAACTTGCCAATTCTGTAATCAGTTTAGTTACACAATATTAGTGCAGTTGGGTTTTTTTTATTATTTATTTTATTTTATGTTGTTGTTTTGTTTTTTGGGGGGGGTTTTGTTGTTGTTGTTTTTTTTCCTTAAGGCCTGACTAAGCGCGTTGGGTTACGCTGCTGGTCAGGCATCTGCTTGGCAGATGTGGTGTAGTGTAACGTATATGGATTTGTCCGAACGCAGTGACGCCTCCTTGAGCTACTGAAACTGAAACTGAAACTTTAGCCAACAGAGTACAGTTATCAGTGGTTCATAATGACAGCTGAGGCCGGGGTTTTCTCTGTAAAAGTGAACCGCGGGTTTATGACTGGTGCTCATCACACTCGTTGCACACACACCGCTGATAGAGCTAGCTGAAAATTCAGCACCATAATCAATCCACCATGCCCCCAAAGAAGACAACTGTGCAAGTGGCCTAACTTTTCGTGAACCCTGTATAAAATACCATTACCAAACATGTGCTCACAGGTCTCTCTCTCTCTCTCTCTCTCTCTATTCCAAAACCTCTCCCAGTCTCAGTCTTTCTCTTCCCCCCCCCAACCCCCTCACCCCCCAATTCTCTCACACTCAAACAAAAATGCTGTCTTTTTTTTTCTTTTTTCTTTTTTTTTTTTTTCTCAACTACTTTCTCTCATATTCTCTGTCTCTCATCCTCAAATACTCACATATAAAAATATATTCTTTTTGTGTGCATCCTCAATAACCTAATACCTGTACACACACCCACACCCACACCCTCTCCCATAGTCATATAGTCACACACACTCTGTACACACAACTGAAATACCCCCTTATCCCCCACCCTGATTCCCACTACACCACCACCTACATATACATACATACATATAGATATATAAATATATAGATACATATAGATATATAGATACAGATATAGACAGATATATATATATACATCCTATTTCTCACATAAATATCCTTGACCCAACACTGAACAACGAACTTAACCTTAAAGGGCATAAGCCAAGAGGTCTCTAAACTCAACTCAAACGCACACACACACACACACACACACACACACACACACCATAATACTCCTCCCCCAAATAGATGTCGTTGATCAAGCCGGGGAAGTGTTTGAGGAGGCGTTTGGCCAGGTCGAAATGGATCTGAGTGGCACTCAGCATGCACAGATGGAGGATGGTCTCCCCTACGGTGCCTCGCTGGTCCACGTCCCAACACTGCTCTCTGTACATTCTCTCCCCTGAAACAAGGTACTTTGTGTTGTAAAAAATGATTGAAGGCAACGAGGAGTAAAGACAACCACGAATGTAACATTTGTTGTTGTTGTTTTTTTTTGGGGGGGGTTTGTTTTTTTTTGTTGTTGTTTTTTTCTGACGGGCGCAATAGCCGAGTGGTTAAAGCGTTGGACTGTCAATCTGAGGGTCCCGGGTTCGAATCACGGTGACGGCGCCTGGTGGGTAAAGGGTGGAGATTTTTCCGATCTCCCAGGTCAACATATGTGCAGACCTGCTAGTGCCTGAACCCCCTTCGTGTGTATATGCAAGCAGAAGATCAAATACGCACGTTAAAGATCCTGTAATCCATGTCAGCGTTCAGTGGGTTATGGAAACAAGAACATACCCAGCATGCACACCCCCGAAAACAGAGTATGGCTGCCTACATGGCGGGGTAAAAACAGTCATACACGTAAAAGCCCACTCGTGCGCATGCGAGTGAACGCAGAAGAAGAAGAAGAAGTTGTTTTTTTGTTTTTTGTTTTTTTCTTTTTCCTTTCATTTATTTACTTGTTTTATGCAGTGCATGTGACTTTTTTTGTTTCTGTTTTTTCTCTGTATGAAGACGGTGTTGTGGTGGTGTTTTCCTGATTTGCAGTTTAGGTGGTGCACAGTGGCAAATATTGTTGATTTCAGATGTTGGCTTTGTATGTCCATCTGTATGTATTAAATGTTAAACTCGAATACATTTTTTTTTTTTTTTTTTTTTTTTTAAGTACTTTGTGTTGAACAGGCATTCCCCAGTCGGGTCACATTCAGAGGTCCTTTCTAAAATGGCATAACATTTTGTTAGTGTTTGGTGTAAGTGTATGCCTCTGTGTGTGTGTGTGTGTGTGTGTGTGTGTGTGTGTGTGTGTGTGTGTGTGTGTGTGTGTGCCTGTATGTTCCTCTGTGTGTGTGTGTGTGTGTGTGTGTGTGTGTGTGTGTGTGTGTGTGTGTGTGTTGCACAGAAAATTTTCACATAAATTTAATATCATTTAGGAGTATCACCAGTTATTGGAAAATAAATGAAAACATTCAGACAAATCAATCTAGTTGTTTTTGATTATGTTGTTTTCTGAAATCCTCCATGCCCCAGCAGGATGTCACCCTAACAGCTTAATAATAATCTTGAAATCTTGTAAGCAGTGTGTATGTGTGTGTGTGTTTGGGAGTGCGCATGTTTGGATGTGTGGAATGGGATTTGAAGTTGGAATCAGGAAGTCAGTGTGTGTGTGTGTGTGTGTGTGTGTGTGTGTGTGTGTGTGTGTGTGTGTGTGTCCTCATGAAAGGGCTATAGTGGACAAACACTGAAAACAATAGAATCATACAAATTACAACAGTAAAAGATCAGCTACAAGTACAACTGATAAAATACAAACTGAATAAAAATAAACACAAGAATCATAACTACATAAAATACTGCCAGATTATGATGCTTTATATGTGTACATAAATAGCAAACCATTTGTTGAAGACATAAGTATTGCAAATCAAAATAAAATTGGGCATCTATGTATTTTTGTGGAATTAATTGATGTCTGAAGTCATTCAAAGCATGGCACATTAAATAAAGTGAAGTGCGCATCTGCATGATGGATTTCTTCTTCTTCGTTTGTGGGCTGCAACTCCCATGATCTCTCACATATTTACACAAGTGGGCCTTTGCATATATGACTGTTTTTACCCTGCCATATAGGCAGCCATACTCCGTTTCTGGGGGGGGGGGGTGCATGCTGGGTATGTTCTTGTTTCCATAACCCACCAAACACTAACATGGATTACAGGATCTTTAACATGAGTATTTGATCTTCTGCATGCATATACACATGAAGGGGGTTCGGGCACTAGCAGGTCTGTTGACCTGGGAGTTCAGAAAAATCTCCACCCCTTACCCACCAGGCGCCCTTACCAAGATTTGAACCCGGGACCCTCAGATTGAAAGTCCAATGCTTTAACAACTCAGCTATTGCACAAAGGACAAATAAGATCACAGACCATGGAGTTATAACAATGACAATGAAAAAGATGCAACACTACCAGAAAGAGACAGAGGGAGAGAGAAAGAGCGAGAGTCAAACACATTTGGTATTTTGACTGGGAGCATGTCTACATTCCACCAGGTCTATGTAATGGCCAGCTAATGGTCACATGCTGCCAAAATGTCACAGTACTGCGTGACCGTCACAATCTGAACACTGTCAGTGGTCATCAGTCAGTGGTCAGTCAGTGGTCAAACACCTTGCTAAGCCACAATAATGCACAGGTGTGATAAAATAATGCAATATGAGCACTCTGGGATTGTGGTCTGTTGACATCAGCAGTGGTCTTGAACCTGAGGGGACACAGACCTAGTGGAACACAGACCTGAGGAATTCAGACCTGGGGGATGGGAACAAAACCCAGAAAACGAAAATTTGGGGGAACACAAGACCTTGGGGAACTCAGGCCTCGCTGGAGAAAAAAAATCTGGGCTGGAAGTGCAAGTTGGTGGGGGCGTGGACAAAGATCTGGGGAAACACAGACCTGGGAGATCATATTTTGTTCACAGGACCCTTATCAAGGAATAAGCATGGGTACATACAAACACTGACAGGCATGTACGACACAAAAAATTATCCAAACACATATATTTCCCTCACCTGTTTTCACTGCAACATATATTTTCCTCACCTGTTTTCACTGCACTCTCGTCATCCTGAGCAAGAATGTCCACCATGGCAAGGTCCTTGGCGTTTTTCTGCCAATCTTTCCCGTCTTTGCTCACCTTGATACCAGTTTTGCGGTCTCGGTTACGAATCTGCACTAATTCTGAGATTGGAAGTTTCTTCGCTTTTCCCTCAGGGTACAAAAATTTCTTGACTTTGGTCAGAATGGCGTGATCGAGTTTCGTGTAATCCGGTGGGATTGTTGCCATTGCTTCTTTCGTCAACGTGTGGAGTTCCCCTCCATCCCCCAAAGCCACCAATGTGTACAGTTCTTTGGCGGCAGCATCCCCTTGAGCTTTCACGCCTGACGCTACAACTGAGGCGTTTCCCATTTCTTCAACTGTATCTTGTTAAAGATACCTGCTTCTCATCTACAACTCAGTGGAATTTTCACGATTTGTCACACCCTATCGTCGCAGCCGTCGCTTTTTCTCTCCGTCAACTGTTCGCAGTTTATAACACTGCCATATTCGTTTTCACACATGTTGTTCAGTTGCCGATACTGCCCGCTAATATGTCCCGACGCTGTGGTGTTTTCAACCGCTAGAACCTAAACGGGACCATATTCCTCTGAACGCAGCAGGGCTTGTCGCGCAAGACTGATTTCCGATGGCGACAACATGGCCGCTGATAACCTTGGTAGCGGAATACAAAGTTGTGACGTCACTTCATGTGCGTGCAAGTGGGAGGCTGGGGAGTGCGTGCATGCATGGAAATCAATAAGTTATGATACCGAGGATCGATCTGTCAGGGTCTAGAAGTGGACTATTGATCACTTGATGGCTGCGACAATAATGTACTGGCCTTATGACATGTTCTTTTCTTATTTTTCATCAATTTTTAGTTCGGCCAAATATGAATACATATATTGATATGTATATTAAAAAAATGTGGTCAATGATTGAGTTTGTTTATTGCAACATTAGATAGATCATACTTTTCTTCTTCTTCTTCTTTCTTTGTCTGTTTGGAATTATTATTATTAGTGGTATTCTTACTTCTTTGCTTTCATGTACTTCCCAACAATTAAAGAGAGCTTACATATAATAACTATTTGTGTTATGATATGTTATATGTTCAAGTTCCAATTGATATATGCGCACATTTTTTTCTGGACATTGTTCAGAAAGTAAATCGGTGAAAACGATCGATTGAATCGAATTACGTTGTACGGCTGTCTTTCAGACTTTGGTGTTCAGTTTACGGCCGCTGAAGCCGGTGTGGCGGCGTGCACGGTGCGTGCGTGCATGCACTTTCACTGCGTCGACGGCCACAATCATCAATTTGATTTTTACGCCGTTTTGTTGGGTTGCGATGAAAGAAAAACAAACTACAGAAAGTGACAGACCTATTAGTGAGGATGAAAACCTAGTCCTACTCTAAGTGGGTTCTCCGGCAGGCTACTATCACTTCACTTTTCGCCCTTCCGACTGAGCTAGCCGGTCCCTTGCTGATCTAAGACAGCAGGGCCCAAAAAATAAATTAAAAAACCCCAAAGTATTGGGGTAAGAGTGGGGCCCGTGGGAGGGGGGGTAAGGGACCTATTATCTAATTAAATACTGACTGGGGGGCACCCTAGACTTAAAGGTGTCCAAGGTGTCTGCTGTCATAGCTGTTTCAGGCAGGTTGTTTCAGTCACGTGAGTGAGAGTGTGTGTGTGTGCGCGCGTGTGTTTGTGAGTGTGTCTGTGTGTGCGTTTAAATTAAACTGATGAATGAAAAATTGAGTCAAGCAGAAAGAATCTTTTAATTATGAGATGATGGAAGAGAGAGAGAGAGATTTAATTTAGATCAAGAGAGTCGTGACATGGAGAGAGATCAAGAAAGAAGTTGGAGCGAAAAATGGACAGTCGAGATTATAAATGTGCGTGGTACTTTTTTTTTCTTTCTTTCTGTCATCGAGGTTGTAATAAAACTTTATGTTGGTATTTTACAATATAGGCAAATATTTCTACGCCTCAAAAGACGGGTGTTTTTGTTTGTTTTGTTTTGTTTGTTTGTTTTTGTTGTTGTTCTTCTTCTTCTTCTTTCCCTCTATTTCCAGCCACTATACCAGACTTCTGCAACATGGGTCTCCGATAGCTCAGTCAATCGGTCTAAGGGAGATAAATTAACATTTCCAATCAGTTCAGTGCAGTCTACTGGAGAAAAAACGAACACATCTGTTACATACGAGATCCTCTCACAATAATATAAGACAACTTTTTTTTCCTGAAACAATTACTTTTAGAAAAAAAAAATGTTTGTATGCTCCGCTGCTCATAGTAAGTGCTGCAGCTATAAATAGTATAAAATCACATACTCAAAAAAAAAGAAGTATATAAAAAAATATTTGTTTGACAGATCAATAAACTCTCATAAATATTTGTAATCACATACAGTCACAGTGACAATATTTGTGTGTGTGGAGTTTCCTTTTAACGAAATATTGTTTGCAATCTAATCTTATTTGTGTGATATATATATATATATATATAGAGAGAGAGAGAGAGAGAGAGAGAGAGAGAGAGAAGAAAAAAAAAGATACCATTTTCAAAATATTTTGAGCATCTTCTACCTTCAGTGTTTTCAGTGTTGTGTACTCTTAATTGTGTTATCTGTGTTTCAACTTGAAAAAAACAACCCAACATACATATAATATATATATATATATATATATATATATATATATATGTACACACACACACACAAACACACACATATTCTCTCTCTCTCATGCAAAGCCATGTTAATATCTTATAGTTCATATACACACACACATGCAGACAAACAAATACAAATCTGACACCAAAAGTAATAACAGACTACTGGTTTGTCAGTATATTTATTCATCACAACCAATGATCACAGTTGTTAGATTAACCAAGTATTGTTAAAAACAAATGAAGATACACTTCATGATGAAGAATAGAGAGAGGGAAAAAAACCACCAGCAATAAACACGATAGAATTAAATGCCTCTTAAATATACCTACACAAATCTAAAGTACAATGATAAAGTTATGTCAAAGTTGGTATTAATATATTTTTACCTTTTGGTGATACTTGCAAGCATGTCTCAACAGTGATTTAGAGAGAAAGAGAGACAAGACAAGTCAAAATAATTTATTTCCAAGGATGATTAATAGGTACTATATATATATATATGTGTGTGCTTTTTTTTCATCCAGTCCACATCCTTAATATGATCTACACTGCACAAGAGAGAGAGGGGGAAAGAGAGAAAGAAAAGAGGTGATACTATATAGAATGCCATTGAAGAAAAAAAAGAAACTTGGTACCAAAGCCAGAAAAAAAGACTAAAATGGAAAGGTATAATCATCTGATAATGACTATGCATACAGAAAATGTAAAGCTTTTTTACATTGAAAGCTCTATACACATGACATAAAACCTTAGATAATGATACAGACACATGAACAGATTTATATTTCAAAATGTACATTTTGGAAATCTCAAACTGTATAATTACGACCTGGAACTGCATATAGATATAGCTTCTGGAAATAAGCAGTGTGAATGTGATGTGATGTGTGATTCTAAACATATACCTTATTTTCTGTTTGCTTTCAAATTTATGATAATGGGCATAAAACTACCGAAAGGAAGATTACAATTTTCTCTATGACTTAAAAATCAGAGTGGGTTTTTTGGGGACTTTTTTTTCTTTTTTTTTTTTTTAGTTCTTTTTTCTAAGACATGTCAGTTACATGAATAAAACAATGACACAAACTGCTACAATTACAAGAAGCTAAACAAACAAATGTGTTTCAGTTATACTGTTAATTTCAGTTCATGATCACACAAAATCACTAACAGCAGCATTGCTTGCCTGCTTTTTGCACACAGTGTATATTCCACACACCAAAAAAAATCACTGTTCATAATACTGTACTTGTAATTTCCATGGGTATAATATAATTTTTTTTTTTTTTTTTTTTTTTTTTTTTTTTTTGAGACGTTCATTTCTATTCAAAGAATCTCCATGACCAAGACACAGAACCGACAACTAAGTATTGATGACGAGGAACTGGTCTGGTTTTACACACACAATGACAATATAGAACGCATACATTTTGTTGTTGTGTGTGTGGTAAACTATCGATTTTAGATTTAGCATAGGCTATTATTTAGATTTGTTTTGAGTTAACCTTCTCAGCACTGACAGAAGATATGGAATGTTTAAAAATGAAATAAAATTTCAAAAAGCTTTCCCAAACAAAGTTGCTGCAGTGTTTCTGGAACATGTCCCAAAATGTGACAGACAGAAATGCTTGGAACACATATTTTAAAGAATCATGCAAGGTATTTCGTTGCACCTTCTAAAACACTCACAAAGCTGAGAAACATATCTAACACATTCGTTTTCAAACAGAACTCTGAATTATTAAATTGCAAAAGATTATAGCCTGCATTTTCAAGACAAGAAAAGTACAGAGCTCTGAAAAATGTATAAACTGTTCACATGTACACACAGCTCATATTTTTTTTTTCTTCGTTTGTTTTAAAGCTCTCAATAATCTTATAAAGCCTGAGATGTTAACATATTCCAAAGGTACCGTTATGGTATTGAAAAAGAATGACCAAATATTGTATACTGAGAAAAAAAAAATTCAAAAGGATTGAGATACATGTATATATAGCAGCCAGTAACAAATGATAAATGATGATAAAAATCAGGAAAAGAGTATGATTTGGGAGAGGGGTATGCTGGAAATGGGGGGATGGAGGGGAGGAGTGAAGGGTGGGATTATGTAATGAGGGGAGGTAACAACCAGAGATCAATGGGAAACAACAAATTTGATTCTTCAAGTTTACTTTTATGCAGAGCTGCATGTCACAGAGTTTTCATTCTTCTTTCTTTTTCTTTTTTTTTCTTGCAATGCTTTTATACTATAACAGAATACAGTAAGTGATGTATTGTGATAAATTTATTTCATGATAATGATTCAAAAAAATTCCAGATGTAAATGTTTTCCAGTATCAAAGTGAGGGCTTTTTTTTTCTTTTTTTTTTTAAAATTCATTTCTAGGAAGTACTCAATATGATATAAAGAGAGCACTTCAGTATGCATCAGTATGGTTGTATTTTTGTGTGATATCTAAAATATACATCTCATGTACACAACAGAATGTGTGGACAATGATTTTGCAGTACATGCACTGAAAATTCAAACACATACAAAGCGTACGCTTAATTTCTTTCAGCTTCATTTTGCGCAAAAGACACCTGGCTGGATTAAAAGAGATCACCTTGTGTTATCAGGATCATATATTATGATTAACCAAGCTCACAATGAAAATATCAAATGAAAAAAATATACAAAAGCCACTTCCAAGAAAACAATAATCTATATATCACTGAAACAAAATCATGTTCTGAATACATTTTTTATTTGTCACCCCACAAGATAGGGTATCAACTGCCCTAATGACTGTCATTTTAGCATTAAAAAAAAACTGTAACATCCACAGCCCAGTATATAAAGAATAACTACACTCAGATATCAAACACAGCAAAGTGACCATCCTTCACCTCTAAACATAAACGACCAAATCTGAAACTAGTTAACATGTTGTGATGAACCACACTATAGGTTTTTAAACATTCATACAACGACCAGTATATAATTGTGTGCTTTTCATTGAAAAGTGCAGAACATGAAAAAAAAGAAAATAGTCACTCGATCATTTACAGAAGTGACAAACATCTCACATATAAATCACAGGTTTTGCTGATATGTATATAGTTCACAGGCAGGGCATTGCTTTTTGCGTCATAAGTCAGTAAGAAAAATAAGGTATTTGTTGGTACCATCTGATATCTCAAATGTTTATTTGGTGCAATTCACTCTCTCAAAACTGGGCGAGGTAGGAGTTGGGGTACAGTAAAATTATTTTTTTTAAAAGAAAAAAAACCTTCAAAAACCATTAAAAAAAGTTTTAAAATCAAATAACTGTAATAAGTTCTAATGTATATCTTCTGAGCCATATACAAACCCATGACTAAACTGTCCCAAATATTGAAAAATCACCATGTCATCTAGAGTCTATCAATAAGAAAAACAATGTTTTTTTCTATTTCTTTCAAGCTGACAGAGAATTAATGTCAGAAACTGTTTTCTTTTCTTTTCTTTTTTTTTCTTTTTTTTTTATCAAACCTCTTCCTTATCCGAAAGAAAATTCAGTATGCAAAGAATGAAGAAATATTTCATCAAAAATTAGGATAAACCACTTCATTTAAAACATTTCTTTTAGGCACTTCTTTACACCAAAATAATGTTTTACCCTTGTGATCGTTGTATCATGGTCCATTTTCAATGGTGAAAACCTTCATTCCATTGTCGTATAAGGAGAGAAAGAAAAAAAAATTGTTTGTACACCATACTGAAAGCAGTATGAACCAAACTCTAAAAGACAGCCCACAAACATGTCCGACTATCATGATGAGCTGTTATCGCCAATGTCCTGAAATCATGCGTATTTCCATTTCTGCTGCCTCTTTTCACTCTAAAATCTTGGCATTTTGTTTTGCTTGTGTGAAGCAAACAGTGCTCTGTATGAATTACTAAAATTGGCTTTTGGTCACATGTGCAGCAGGATGGTCTGTTCGTGCAAGAGAAAAATAATATCATGACAGACACACAAATGGGATGAGATGTCCTTTTCTTGGCAGAAGTGTTCCCATATGAAGAAAGGAAACTTTGGTTATTTGAAAACAATCTAACTAACCAATCTAACTAACCAATCATAATAACTTTACAATTTTGGAATATTCAAAAGAATGAAAATCAAAAACAACAAAGCAAGAAATCAAATAAAAAAATCAATTTTGGAATATTTGAATGATTTTTTTTTTAATCAACAAAGCAAGGGAAACACACACACACATAAACAAACAAAAACACCCAGACTTCATTTAAAAAAAATTTTTTTTTAAATCAAATTTTTTTGTATGGTTTGAAATTTGAAAGGGTGTAGGGGGTATGGGGTGGGGGCAGCATATAAATGAACTAAGATTTTTGTGTTTTTTTAAAACAGTTCTTAACTTTCTTCAAAACTGGCATCTCAATGATCATGGCTTGCCTCAACAAAGGTACATAGCTATGATCACCATTTTCCCTTTTTTTTTCCAAAACCACAACAACCAAATCTTTATACCAGGGAAAAGAAAACGAAAACGATCAACACAGTTTAGAAAGAAAAAAAAAACTATCACAAAAAACCCAACAACCAAACAATTAAATAAAACGCTCAATAATTACAACAACTCTTGTCTAACGTCATGTAGCAATAATGGGGGAGGGTGGGAAACCGAGGGAAGTATTTAGAAAGAAAAAAAAAACTATCACAAAAAACCAACAACCAAACAATTAAATAAAACGCTCAATAATTACAACAACTCTTGTCTAACGTCACGTAGCGATAACAGGGAAGGGTGGGAGACGGAGGGCCATGGGAGGAGGGTGAAGGAACAGGGAAATATAAAAAAAAAACCATGATTCCTGTCATCATCAGCAGTCGCGAGGTGTGTTTGACAAGAGAGACGAGAGAGTTGACTGGTGGGTGGAGCCAGCCAGGCATTCTAGCAGGGCACCACTGGTCTAGGGAGGGTCTGTGTGTTCAAGTATTCTCCGAAGCTGGACCTGTCGTGGCGACACACCTCCAGCGAACGTGTCGTGTCTCCGTACGTGTTGCCAAAGACGTAGCGTCGCTCTGGAAATTTTTGACAAATTTTGTGTGTGTGTGTGTGTGTGTGTGATGGGGCGGTTACATATATACACACACACACACACACACACACAGCTTCAGGTTGAGTTTTGAAGAGGTGTCAGAATGTGTGAACTGATGCGTATTTGCTTTCAGTATATACGTACATACATTCACTCACACACACGCACATACACACATGCTCTCACACATGCACACATATACACATACACACACATCTATATATCTATATATTGATCTCTCTCTCTCTCTCTCTCTCTCTCTGTATATACATTAGAGGTAGATGAAATGGGGAATGCAGTCACTGAGTAAGGAGAGAGGATGCTTGCAGCTGAAATGTATGTACCTCATACTCTCTCATTGTCTCTCTCTTATACGCATACTTTCTAACTTTCTCTCTCTCTTACTCACACAGGCACACAGGCATACATGCGCACACATAAACACACACACACACACACGCACACACTCCCCCAACACATGTACACACACATATAAACATACATGTGGACACACACACACACACACACATATACATACATACATGCATGCGCACGCACACACACACACACACACACACACAGAACATCGATAAACAAACAAAAATCAACTTGCATACTCATGACTGTAACATAAATGAAAATTTATAAACTCATCCAACACTCACCAATATTCTGTAAAATCACACACAACAGATAAAACCCAACATTCCATAAAATCACACAACAGATAATATCATCTAACATTCTCGTTAAAAGATGTTAAATCAATGACCAAGCATCCAAATAACTCACACGCCGCCTTCTAACCAAACATAGATCCAGATTATGATTTTGTTTGTTTCTTATCCAGAGCCTCAACAAAATAAACCATTAATGATCCGGAAATATGGCTTAAAAAAAGGGAGATAAATGAATAAAATTGAAATAGAAAAAGAACTCACGTGGAACATATCCAGTATACTTGGGAATCATGCCGCCGTTGGGATATATCCTGCGACTGAAGTTCTGACTGCTGATGAGGTCGTACGGAGGCCTGGGAAACGAACAACGGATACAAAATTTCAGTTTCAAGTGTGTGAACTGAATCATATTTGCTACATAATGCCTACTTTTTTTTTCTCTCTCTCTCTCTTTCCTTTTTTTAATGTTTTAAAAAGGATGCAGATGCCTGACCTAAGCAAAGAACTGACACGCGAGTCAGACCTTGAAAGCTTACCAAATTCTTAAAATGTGTAATATATCTGAAAACAGAAAACAAAAATAAAATAAAATGAAATAAACTGGGGAAATAAAAGTAGATATAATAATGATGATAATAACAATAACAATAATAATAACAATGATAATAATCATCATAATGATGATAATAATTACAATAATGATAATAAGAAGAAGAAAGACACACAGATAGCAGGCAATAGAAATGAAATAAGAATGAAAATGTTCAGTGCACTTGCGCACACTCATGCAATTTTGCATATGCATGCACACAAACACACAGACACACATGCAGACATACATACAGATACATGCACGCACACACAAACACGCGCACACACACACACACACACACACACACACACAGAAAGAGCAAAAAAGCAGACAGGCAGACATAATTACGATATTTTTTTCCCTATTTTCACTCCTTTCTCTCCCCCTTTCAGTCTCTGTCATACCATCTCTTCAGAATCCTTCTGAATATGAGAAAGAAAGAAAAAATACAGCCAGTAATAAGTCCAAGCCCTAAGGTCTTAGTTTCAATGAAGAAACGAGGAAGAATCATAAAAATTTCTTCAAATCTTGGTTTTTACTTTTAACTTTGAAAATTACGCTGGGGGTGCAGAAACAGAGGTGGGGGCATGGACTGAAGAAGATACAAATGAATGACACATGCATGCTCATACAGGGCATAACACACAGATGGACAACCATGAGCCAACCCCATGCAAGTGGACTTCCACGCCCGGACTTCTTCTTCTGCGTTCACTCGTATGCACACGAGTGGGCTTTTACGTGTATGACCGTTCTTTACCCCACCATGTAGGCAGCCATACTCCGTTTTCGGGGGTGTGTATGCTGGGTATGTTCTTGTTTCCATAACCCACCAGAACGCTGACATGGATTACAGGATCTTTAACGTGCGTATTTGATCTTCTGCTTGCGTATACACACGAAGGGGATTCAGGCACTAGCAGGTCTGCACATATGTTGACCTGGGAGATAGTAAAAATCTCCAACCTTTACCCACCAGGTGCCGTCACTGTGATTCAAACCCGGGACCCTCAGACTGACAGTCCAATGCTTTAACCACTCTGCTATTGCGCCTGTCGCACGCCCGGACAAAAACCACACCTAAACAAGCAGCCGAGACCTCACCCCCTCTGCAGAGCAGATAACCAGGACTTCCCCCTCTGAACACCAAGCAGAAGAACAGCCAGTGCTCCCCCTTGGAATGCCAGGAAGGTGGCAGAATGGTTAAGATGCTCGTCTGCCAATACAAAGTCTGTGAGGGTCTGGGTTTGACTGGAAAATCTAGTTGCTCAAATGAGACAATAAGCTGAGGTCCTGTGTGCAGCATGCACTTGCACGCACAGAAAAAGAACCCATGGCAACAAGAGTGTTGTCCACTGGCAAAAATCTGTGGAAGAAATCCACTCTCATAGGTATGCAAATGTGTGTGCATACGAAGCCTGACAAAGCACGTTGGGTTATGCCTGTTGGTCAGGCATCCGCCTAGCAGAATGTGGTGTAGCGTATATGGATTTGTCTGAATGCAGGAACGCCTCCTTGAGAAACTGAAACTGATGAGTGGATGAGTGAGAGTGATTGAAACTGAGAGAATGAGCATGGAAGAAACTGAGAGAGATGGAAGAAGCTGAGAGAGAATGAGCGTGGAAGAAACTGAGAGAGATGGAAGAAGCAGAGAGAGAATGAGAGTGATTGAAACTGAGAGAGAATGAGAGTGGAAGAAGCTGAGAGAGAATGAGAGTGGAAGAAACTGAGAGAGAAAGAGAGTGGAAGAAACAGAGAGAATGAGAGTGGAAGAAACTGAGAGAGAATGAGAGTGGAAGAAGCTGAGAGAGAATGAGAGTGGAAGAAACTGAGAGAGAAAGAGAGTGGAAGAAACTGAGAGAGAATGAGAGTGGAAGAAACTGAGAGAGAAAGAGAGTGGAAGAAACTGAGAGAGAATGAGAGTGGAAGAAACTGAGAGAGAATGAGAGTGGAAGAAACTGAGAGAGAATGAGAGTGGAAGAAACTGAGAGAGAATGAGAGTGGAAGAAACTGACAGAGAAAGAGAGTGGAAGAAACTGAGAGAGAATGAGAGTGATTGAAACTGAGAGAGAAAGAGAGTGGAAGAAACTGAGAGAGAATGAGAGTGGAAGAAGCTGAAACTGAAACAATGCCAGAGTTACCTGACATCTTGACAACCATCCAGAACTCATCCCCAGCAGACAACACAACCTTCACCGAACTAAAACCTAAGCCCTGAAGTTACAGGCGCTGCGAACTGATCTCACTGAAAGAACTACAGCCAAAGCTGGTGAAATTTCTTCACAAATCTTTCTTTTCATAGCATGTTTACATTTATGTTTTATTGTGTCTTATAAACCTTCAGGTTTTATGAAAAGAAAATGTTCCATTCCATTCTATTCTATTTTATTCAGGCTCTAACCAATATTTGTATTTTTGTATTTGTATTGCATTTTATCACAACAGATTTCTCTGTGTGAAATTCGGGCTGCTCTTCCCAGGGACAGCACATTGCTACACTACAGCGCCACCCATTTTTTTGGTATTTTTTCCTGCGTGCTGTTTTATTTGTTTTTCCTATTGAGGTGGATTTTTCTACAGAATTCTGCCAGGAATAACCCTTTTGTTGCCATGGGTTCTTTTACGTGTGCTAAGTACATGCTGCACACGGGACCTCGGTTTATCGTCTCATCTGAATGACTAGCATCCAGACCACTACTTAAGGTCTAGTGGAGGGGGAGAAAATATCGGCGGCTGAGCCGTGATTCGAACCAGCGCGTTCAGATTCTCTCGCTTCCTAGGCGGACGCGTTACCTCTTGGCCATCACTCCTCTCCAATATGTCCTCAGACTCTAAGGTGTGCCCATACACTCACCTGTCAACACTGACGCCACTTCGCTGTGTTGCGGGCAAAGCGCTGTGCGACCCGAACGCCCGTTGCTGGTCACCGGCGAAGGCGTTCAGCCCTTGCTGCGCTCGAGGCTTGTAACGCTGACCAAGCCCGATCTCTGTGGGGCCGATGCGTGGAACGAAACCCTGGTACCCAGGTATGGGTGCTTCGTACAGTGCCCTCTTGTCGTCTGGAAGAACAATGTGACAGTTTCAGTTTCAGTTTCAAGGAGGCGTCAAAGCATTGCAGACTGATCTATACATACGCCATACCACATCTGCTAAAAAGAAATAATAATGATAACAATAAAAAAAAGAGGGGATATCTAACCATAAACCAAATGCGCTGTGCAGGCCTTAACTCTCTCCATACGAACGGCGAAAGAGACGATGTTAACAGCGTTTCATCCCAATTACCATCATCAAAATATTACAAGCGGAACGCTCTTATACTGAAGAGGTGAATGTTGACAAAGAATACCACAGTTCTGACGACGGAAGCTAAAGGTTGGGTCATTCAGACACCCACTGGACATCCGAGGGGTCTGTGTAGAGGAGAAGAGAGGACTGGCCGTACTGAGTGAGTTAAGAGCCCACCCTAGATTTGTTCAAAACATTACCCTAAAGTGAAATGAAATAAATAAACAAAATAAACAGATCAGTAAAGACATTAAGATATAACATGGAAGATAACATACATCAAAGACTAAACAATGATGATAAAGTTTCTATTGTCTTTAATATATATGTGCTTCATTTTAAGCCCTAGTGTCTGACAGAAAGATAATTTCACAACACTGGCTTGTACTATAGAAAGACATTACCATATTAGCTTGTATTATCTTAAAAGATATATATATATATATAGATATATGTGTGTGTTTCATATTATGCCCTATTGTCATATAGACAGACAAGGAGAATGTTAGCTTATATTTTATCCCAATATGATAGGTACTTGTACTTCTCTTCTTCTTCTTCTGCGATCGTGGGCTTCAACTCCCACGTTCACTCGTATATACACGAGTGGGCTTTTTACATGTATGACCGTTTTTACCCCACCATGTAGGCAGCCATACTCCGCTTTCGGGGGTGTGCATGCTGGGTATGTTCTTGTTTCCATAACCCACCAAACGCTGACATGGATTACAGGATCTTTAACGTGCGTATTTGATCTTATGCTTGCATATACACACGAAGGGGGTTCAGGCACTGGCACGTCTGCACATATGTTGACCTGGGAGATCGTAAAAATCTCCACCCTTTACCCACCAAGCGCCGTCACCGTGATTCGAACCCAGGACCCTCAGATCGAAAGTCCAACGCTTTAACCACTTGGCTGTGGCACCCGTCGGGGCTTGTACTGACTTCTGACTCACTGCATGCAAAAAGCTCGCTCACAGCTACAGGTAAACATGGGAGCTGCAGCCCACAAACGCAGAACAAGAAGATGACATTATGCCTTTTATACTTCTTTTCTTCTTCTTCGTTCGTGGGCTGCGACTCCCATGTAGTTATTACCTGCAGTGTGTGGATGTATGTATGAAACGGCGTATGTGATATTTTTTACATTTGTATCTTCGTAATATTCGTAAAAGTACAGTTATGGTCCCCATGTTGTTTACTGTCTATGTTGTGATAATGCACCTGACCAAATTTCTCCAGTTGGAGATAATAAAGTTATTCTTATCTTATCTTATCTTATCTTATGTACACAAGATTACAGGATATTTAACGGGCGTATTTCATCTTCTGCATATGTATACACATGAAGAGGGCTCAGGCACTGGGACCCGCAGATTCAAAGTCCAGCGCTTTCACCACTTGGCAGTTGCACAGGTGATACTTCCTTGGAATTTTTCTAAACAATTGTTTTTTTTCTTAATCAATAAGTTTTCTCAGAAAAAAAAAATGTTAACTTGACAAAAGAACGTACATACCCATCAAAATAGGCTGAGTGGGGTGAGTGTCCCGGTAGCGGTTCAAATGGTCACGCACAGCGGGGTCATGGGAGATAGCGGTGAGACGAGGCTGCGAAGCCGTCTGCTGATTGAGGGTGGCAATCTTGGCGCTGTAGCAGTCTCGAGTGGCCGTGAACTCGTCGATGCACCTGTCCGAGTTGCGTTTGTAGGTGTCGCCAAACTTAAAGGTCATGCGAGGCATGTAGCCTGTTTGAAGAAGAAGAAGATGAATATTGTCTGGAAGATATTCTTCTACATGTTGTTTTCATGAAATATATTCAACCAAAAATGACCATATAAATCTCTAACATATTTCTTTTTATTTTTACGTGTACAAGTACTGGAAAACATTTTATACATTTATTTATGCATGCAAATATACTAGCAACTGTGAATATGCATATAGTGTACGGACATGCACGTAAGCACACATAAACACATACCCTCACGTTCTGCACTTAATACATACATTCATGCTGGAACATACAAATAAGTGCATGTAAGCATATGCGCGCGTGCGCGCACACACACACACACACACACACACTCTCTCTCTCTCTCTCTCTCTTTGTATGCACATATTCACATCAAGTTAGATGATAGCAAAAACACCCACTGCACCTTCATGCTCCCTCCCCTCCCACCTCCATTCCCAGACATCCATCCACAAACACAATCATGACCACACACACACAGACACACACACACACACAAACACACACACACAGAGACACAGACACATGCAGAAACTTCTAACCCCCCCCCCCCTCTCCATCAATTTCTCTCCTCACCCTCCACACTAACACCAACACAGACCTGTATAACCAGGCACCATACGCTCCGTGTACTTGTTGTCACCGGTCGCTTTGGGCAGAGGTCGGCTGACAGTCTCAGTTTCCGGTCCCATCACGCCTATCACTGTTGTCGACCTCTGAAGGCCCAGCTCCTGAAAATGGTTCAGAGATCAGTAAAAAGACATAGTCTTGGTAATGTCTCAGAGAGGCTAAATATATCTTGGCTCCATCTTTATCAACATGAACAGTAAACAAACAGATGCTCTTTTGGGTTTAAAGCCCCGTCTGTTTGGAACTCACTGCCAGTTGGCTTGTGTCAGAAATCATTAAGAAGACACAATTAAGGTAATGTCTAAGAGGTTAAATATATCTTGGCTCCATCTTTATCAACATGAACAGTAAACAAACAGATGCTCTTTTGGGTTTAAAGCCCCGTCTGTTTGGAACTGGCTGCCAGTTGGTTTGTGTCAGAAATCATTAAGAAGACACAATTAAGGTAATGTCTGAGAGGTTATATTCTGGCTCCATCTTTATCAAAATGAACAGTTAACAAACAGGTGCCTTTTCGATTTAAAAGCCCCGTCTGTTTGGAACTGGATGCCAGTTGGTTTGTGAAATGCATCATCACTGACGTAACTTCTTGATTATTAAAGCTTGGTGAAACGTGGTCAGTGTAGCTTGAGATTCGAACACAGGTACTACTTTTCATGTAAGTTATCAAAGGTGTCATTCATTTTGCTGAACAAAAGAAATGCTATATTAAGAAGAAGAAGTCTAAATACAGAATTGTGATGACATCCTGACCTGTGAGCTCTATCATATTTC
>NC_134889.1:28912064-28929564 GCF_041734735.1 Babylonia areolata | reverse complement strand
ACTGGATACTGACGTCACCTACTGTACTAACCTAACCAGGTCTATCACTGCACATCCACTCTGATATGAAGTCAGTTGTGACATGACTGGGTTCAAATATACATAACTATGATATACTTCTTCTTTCCGACCAGCCGATAACTCTGTCGTGGTTCAGTGACGCATGGTCAGTTTTTCGTTTCTCCACTGATAACCCATCGATCGCTGACATGGTGTAAAGAAAGTGCCAGATAGACAGAAATAACTACATAAGAATGAGTGTGCTTGCTTGTAAGTGTATGCCTGCTATCTGTTCACTTGTCACTCCAATCAGAACGTGTTCTCCCCAAAACACGAAAACACCCTTTTATTTATTATTAAGAAATATATTAAAAATTGCTAAGCATGGCCTGGACTGGAATATGATTTTTTTTATGGGGGGAAACAATTTTAACTTCACCGCCTTGAATGTTCTTCAGCAGTCTTGCCAGCTCCTGGCTCCTCACTCAGCACGTGCCGATAGTTCGTCCTGATGGTCCCACCATCCAGTTCTATGAAGTCCCGTGCCCAGTCCCTGGCACCTCGGCACAAAACCAAAAACCCATGGCCTGTCCCCAGCCACTAGATGCCTTTACAGGCAAAGATATGTCCCTAACCTGGACAGCTTCATGACACCATCTGGCAACAAATCTACACTTCACAGCAGCACATCACATTCATAACTCATGGTATGATTACAAAAATGCACGTGAAACACGTGAAACCATTTTTCAAAAGAAACAATTCCTAATCCCCCGATATAAAAGTTGCCCTGTAAAAAAATGGATCTAGGAAAGTAGTATATCAAAATAACAAATTCCAATCCCCGATATAAATATGTTGCCCTGTAAAAAAAAATGGATATAGGAAAATAGGATACCATTTTCTTTACACATGGATTACAGGATCTTTAACTGACGTGCGCGTTTGATCTTCTGTGTGCGTACACACTCGAAGGGGGTTCAGGCACTAGTCGGTCTGCACATAGTTATTTTGTTGACCATAGAGATCGGGAACATCGATCATAGTCTCCACCCTTTACCCACCAAGCGCCGTAACCGAGATTCGAACCCGGGACCCTCAACTTGAAAGTCACGTCGAATACTGTGACTCCGGTGGGTGTCAACGTTAAACCTTGGTCTGTAAAACGAACCAGCTCCAAATCAGACATCTCTCCCACCTTCACCACCTTTTGACCTTCACCTTAACCCCCTCCACCCCTCCCCCTCCCTCCCCCCACCCCCCACGTCTGGTCTGCAGACTAAATGTTTGGGAAAAGTTCCCAGAGTAGACCAATATCACGGATATATATCGTGTCGAAACCGACAAGGACACGCGAAAGAGCTCTAAGTGAAGTCATCATGTGCAAGGGAGAGGATATAAATATACATATTTATACACACACGCCATTTACGTCTTCAGTTGTTTTAAGTCTGCTTACCATCCGGAGGAGCCCAACGTTAAAAGATGCTAGACGTAAACACGCTGCTTGTCTGGGATTTACCTTGGTATAGTTCCTCAGTTCCCAGGTAAAAGGTTTCCTTCCGAACCTGAGAAGCTAAAGTAACTTTGGGGATTTGACAAGAAAGTTTGTTTGCAAGAAACCAGGACAAAATTTAATCAGGTGACATTATCATCCAGGAACTCTTGTGTGTGTGTGTGTGTGTGTGTGGTGTGTGTGGTGTGTGTGTGTGTGTGTGGATGGGGGGAGGGAGAAGTGGGAAGTTGGATGGGTGTTAGGTGTATGTGCGTATGGGAGCGCTGTTCATTGTCATGTTTAGATGAGATGACGAGGAAACTCCATTTCTGGAACGGGAGAGGGGGGAAGGGGGGGGGGGCGGGATTAAGGTTCGTGTTTGCCGAGATGCAGTTTGGCTCGACGATGCTGAAACTCAGTTCAGTTGGAGGATTTGATGACGTGTGTGTGTGTGTGTGTCCCATCCCACCCCCTTTCTCTCCCCATGTCTATTTTGTACTCTCTCTCTCTCTCTCTCTGCCCACCCTCTCTCTCTCCACCCTTCCCTCGCTCCCGCCTTTTTCGCCTGTTGAACTTTTTTTCTTTCTTTTTTTTTTTGTAGTGAGTGTATGTGTGTGTGGTGTGTGTGTGTGCGCGTGCACGCGCCTTAGTGGTTTATGCTGTGGAATGGGAGGAAGAGAGAATTAGGAGTGAGAGGGATAATTCGAAAGTTTATCCGAACCCATGACGTCAACGAGTGAGTCAATTGATTTACGTCACTAGGGAGAAGCAACAACAACTTTTGGAGTAAAGAAATCACGCACTGCTTTCTCGTGCAGTCAATTTTGCAACATTTGCACACACACACACACACACACACACCAAACACACACACACACACACACACACACACACACACACACACACCAAACACACACACACACACACACACACACACACACACACACACACACACCAAACACACACACACACCACACACACACACACACACACACACACACACACACACACACACACCACACACACACACACACACACACACACACACACACACCACACACACACCAAACACACACACACACACCACACACACACACACACACACACATCACACACACACGCACACACACACACACACACCAAACACACACACACACACACACACACACACACACACACACACACACACACACACTCACACACACATTGACTGACCACTTGGTTTTAATCCTTTCACTCCATGATATGACTATGGATGATAAAACGAACAGCGACAATCATGACAGTTAAAGTCCCAACACCTCGACCTATACGATGACTATATCCCCCCCCCCCCTCCGCCCCCACCGCCCCCAACCTCCCTCCTCCCCCCGCACATGCGCTGCTTATGCAGGCCTATACATCCGTATACACATATACCTACTTACCCCCCCCCCTTCCCCTCATCCCCCACACATACACACGCGCGCAGCATTGTATGGAGAGAGAGACAGACAGACAGACACAGACACACACACACACACACACACACACACACACACACACACACACACACAGATGAACACTGAACACTGAAATGTTTGATGTCAATTGCTGTACAACTCTCGGATGACATGAGGATCGGATCAGAACAATATATTGGTGAAAACAATTAGAATGGAACAGAAAAGAAAAAAAAAAAAAACCCACCCAGATTGGATGTATCCTAATTTCTACTGTATCTGTGTTTGTGTATGATTTTCGATTTATGTTCGTACCTTGTTATGTACTATCCCCCCCCACCCCACCCCCACCCCCCAATATTCCTTGTGATCCCGGTACACTTGGTAATAAAGACATATTCTATTCTTCTATTCTATTCTATCTGCAACCGTATCCCCATTTTACTGGTGAGCTGTATAGCTAAAATATTAAAACATTTCAGTGTTCAGTGTTCATCTCTCTTTGTCTCTGTCTGTCTGTCTGTCTCTTTCTGCCTCTGTCTCTGTCTCTCTGTCCAACACGATAAGGAAGACTTTTAGTCTCCACACCCTATAGTATCCCCTCCCTCTCTGTCTCTGTCCCTGTCTCTGTCTCTCTCTATCACTCTCTCTCTCTCTCTCCATCTCTTTCTTTGTCCAGCATGACAAGGAAGACTTAACTCACTCAGTACGGCCAGTCCTCTCTTCTCCTCTACACAGACCCCTCGGATGTCCAGTAGGTGTCTGAATGACCCAACCTTTAGCTTCCGTCGTCAGAATTGTGGTATTCTTTGTCAACATTCACCTCTTCAGTATAAGAGCGTTCCGCTTGCAATATTTTGATGATGGTAATTGGGGTGAAACGCTGTTAACGTCGTCTCTTTCGCCGTTCGTATGGAGAGAGTTAAAGCCTCCACACCCTATAGCACCCCCCAGCCCTCTCTCTCTCTTTCTCTCTCTTTCATTCATTCATTCATTTATCATTCATTTATTCCTTCCTTCATTCATTCATTCATTCATCCTCTCTCTCTCTCTCTCTCTCTCTCTCTCTCTCTCTCTCACTCTATCTCTCTCATTACCATATTCATTATTGTCATGCAGGTATCATGATTGTGTACTTTCATTTCTTTTTGCCCTGAGGACTGGATGTAAAAAAAGCATATGCACTTCCCTCATTAAAAAGATTCGTTCGTTCGTTCGTTCGTTCTCTCTCTTTCTCTATCACTCTAACCTCTAACACGAGGAAAACATAGTCTCCACACTCTATGCTTTCTCTGTCTCTGTCTCTCTCCCTCCCTCTCTCTCCCTCCTCTCTCTCTCCCTCTCTTTCTCTCCCCCTCACTCTCTCTCCTCCCCGCTCTCTCTCTCTGCCCAACATGGCAAGGAAGACAAAGTCTCCACACCCTTTAGTCCCCCCCCCTCTCCCCACTCCACTCTTTCGCTCTCTCCCCCCCCCTCTCTCTCTCTCTATCAAGGAAAACTTAGTTTCCTCATCCTATTGTTTCTCTCTGTCTGTCTGTCTGTCTGTGTCTGTCTGTCTGTCTTTCGCTCCCCCTCTCTCTCTCTCTCTCTCTCTCTCAAGGAAAACTTAGTTTCTACATCCTATGGTCTCTCTCTCTCTGTGTCTGTGTCTGTATTTCTCTCTATCTCTCTCCCTCTCTCTCCCTCCCCCCTCCCCCCTCTCTCTCTCTCTCAAATACGACAAGGAAGACAAGTGTATCTCACCCCCCACCACCACCGCCTCCCCTACCCACCCATCCACCCACCCACCCCACACACCCGGACTCTGCCATTCCCCTGTTGGCGTGCTGTGAGACACCAACCACTGTCCAGCAACATTGAAACAACTTCGGAGTTATCTGTGGGTCGCGAAATGACGTGCCTCACCTCCTCCCCTCCCTTCCCCTCCTCTCCCCTCCCCTCCCCTTCCCCACCCACCATTCACTTTTCATCGCACCCCTCCTCCCTTACTCCCTCCCCCCCTGGCCCCCCTCCCCCCTCCCCAAGTTTTCTTGGGTTATCCCAGTCCGGGACTTATTATCAGGAGAGGAGAGGGGAAGGGGGTTTGGGGTGGGGTGTGGGTTTGGGGGTGGTGGGTTCTAGTTTTTTTTTAAACAAAGGCGAACTCACCCAACTTACCGGACTGCAATGTGGACACTCCCTCACACGTATCACCGGTGTAGTGTGCTGGAAGTATCCACATCAGATTTAACCACTCCACCCCCCACCCACTCCTACCTTCTCATTCCCCAAGTGTCAAAGTAATATATATCTAGGCGAACTAGATTTATTCACTCTGAACTTGACGTCATTATAGAAACACATCACCGTAGCGATGACGTGTTTTTCTATAATACGTCACTTTCAGTCGCAAGCATTGAGGAAGGCAAACGCCGAAATATTTTGCAGTCGGACAGTGTTGTGTTATATATATATATATATATATATATATATATATATATATATATATATATATATAGGTATAGATATAGATATAGATATAGATATATATATATATATATATGTGTGTGTGTGTGTGTGTGTGTGTGTGTGTGTGTGTGTGTGTACAGAAGCTGTTAGTTATAAACCTAATGACCTGGTCCTTTAGGGAGATAGAGAGAGAGAGAGAGAGAGAGAGAGAGAGAGAGAGATGCAGACGGACAGACACAGAGACACAGACAGAAAGAGAGAGATGTGGTGTAGCGTGTATGGATTTGTCCGAACGCAGTGACACCTTCTCGAAAAACTGAAACACTGAGACAGGGGAGAGAGTAAAGAAGAAAAGATGAAAATTAATGAGAGTGAGACAGACAGACAGACAGACGGACGGACGGACAGACAGACAGATTGATAAATCGACAGAGGAGAGAGAGAGGGGGAGGAGATGGGAGGTGGGGGGGGGCTGGGGGGGGGTCAAAAGTTACATTACAAAATTAAATTACAACACATATCAAAGAAAATGGAAGAACAATGATACAGTAATGTACAGAGAGAGAGAGAGAGAGAGAGAGGCGTGGAGACAGACAACCAGCCAGCCAGAAACAAAGACAGACAGACAGACAGAGAAAAGAGAGCTGCAAGAGTTTGGTAACCTAATCCAGACAATTTATCCCTGGGAGTGAAATCGCATGGGGTAGTATGCACTCCAACCAGAGTACATAGCCCACGCCAATCACATCGCTTTGGGGGTGACCGGATGTTCAACGACAATTGATTAACCAACGCTGGCATATCAGAGAGAGAGATATATATATATATATATATACATATATGTAAGGGAGGGGTTTGGAAAGCTCAGAGCAATTCTGCGGGCGAATGCCAATAGGACGTCGGGGAAATACCATTTGTTATTCAGCTCTGACCAGAGGTTCAGAGGAGAGATAAAAACCTGAACTGGGGAACAGACGCAGTGTTGTGTATAACTTAAAGATAGTACGTGAAGCAAAGTAAGAGCTAGAACTGGAGGCTATATGACCCTGTTGGTATAAGTCGCAGTGATATTGTTTTGTGACCTGTGGTTTCGAGACTGCACTTCATGATGGTGCGGTAAGTGGAAGCAAGTTATAATTCAGTATAATTCAATTCAAAATACTTTATTGCCAGCTTCAAGCGATTGGAACAGAAAATTTTCTTTCGGCTCATTCAAATGCTTGTCAGTTATCGTCAAAGAGAAAAACGAATGAGTAACTGGTACAGTCTTCGCTGATCACCACGTACACATCAATTGTCATGTAAAGAGAAAAATAATGATTCCAAAAATATCACGTTATGTTATGTCATTCTGCACTAAACTGCACTGTGCGACATTACATTGCAAAATACACACACACACACACACACACACACACACACACACACACACACACACACACACACACACACGTCAGGCAGACATACATTAAAGAGAGTGAGAGAGAGAAGGTTGGGACGGGAGTGTGAGGAATAGTTCTTCAAGACATCGTATGGTCGCAGTCCAAGCTTTTCTCTATGTTTGCTCTTTCCCTCTGTCTCCCCTGTCTCAGTCATCCTTAACACACGTTAACTGCATGCCCCCAAAAAGCTCGGCTTATATCACAGATTGACAAAAGCTTACAATTGGGCCAACAGCTCTTCTTCTTCTTCTGCGTTCACTCGTATGCACACGAGTGGGCTTTTACGTGTATGACCGTTTTTACCCCGCCATGTAGGCAGCCATACTCCGTTTTCGGGGGTGTGCATGCTGGGTATGTTCTTGTTTCCATAACCCACCGAACGCTGACATGGATTACAGGATCTTTTTAACGTGCGTATTTGATCTTCTGCTTGCATATACACGCGAAGGGGGTTCAGGCACTAGCAGGTCTGCACATAATATGTTGACCTGGGAGATCGTAAAAATCTCCACCCTTTACCCACCAGGCGCCGTCACCGTGATTCGATCCCGGGACCCTCAGATTGACAGTCCAACGCTTTAACCACTCGGCTATTGCGCCCGTCAGGGCCAACAGCAATGTGAGAGCTGAATGATGAACGGTTTCCCCATAGCTCGTCATTTTACAGCTTAGTCTTTTGTGAAGGACTGAGACTCTCGAAACAAGGAGGCAAGATTGTACCGGCTCTTAGTGCTGCAGCCTTGGGGGCCTAATTGGCCTCCCATTGCCGACTGTCCTGAAGTCCTCTTGGCCGAGAGAGTGGGGATGTGGCTTGGGCAACAGGCTGTCCACGATAATCAGGAAAACCGGGACAGCAGTTGCCTCCTCTAAATTAACTTAAAGAAATGTACTATTAAAATGGCATCTGTGGTTCTTGTTGTTGTTGTTGTTGTTCTTCTTCTTCTTCTTCCTCTTCTCGTAATCATCATCATCATCATCATCATCATCATCATTGTTATTGTTATTATTATGTCATCGTCATTATCATTGTCATCATCATCATCATCATCATCATCATTCTTCTTCTTCTTCTTCTTAGTAGTAGTAGTAGTAGTAGTAGTAGTAGTAGTATCATCATTCTTATTATCGTTCTTATTGTCATCATCATCATCATCATCGTCGTCGTCGTCGTCATCAAGATGCACTGTGTGCAATGTTTCAATGCTCCCTACACTACATATACATACATGCATATATATATATGTGTGTGTGTGTGTGTGTGTGTGTGTGTGTGTGTGTTGCGGGTTCACGAAATAAAACTTTCTTCTTTTTTTTTGCTGTCCCCTCTCCTACCCCCACGGCAGGACAACAACAACAACAACACCCACCACCACCACCACCACCCTCCTCCTCCTCCCCCTCCTCACCACCCTCCTCCTCCTCCTTCTCCCGGGACCGTGCCAGGCCCAGGTGGACCGGACACGGGAGGTAGGAGGCAAGGGGTCAGCGATGGTGGAGGCGGTGATGGCGGAGCTGCATGACGCCTGCATCTACCCGGAAGACCAGCTGCTCCTGAGACGGATCGCTTTCGTGGAGACACGGGATGGCACTGACCTCGCTACCTACACCACCCCTGGGTACGACGGGGGCATCTGGAAGGTGAGAGATGATGGTGATGATGATAGATGATGATGATGATAGAGGATGGTGATGATGGTGATGATGATGGATGATGGTGATGATGGTGATAGATAATGATGGTGGTGGTGGATGATAGATGATGGTGACAGATGATGATAGATGGTGATGATGATGGTGATTATGATGATGATAGATGACGGTGATGATGATGATAGCTGATGGTGATGATAGATGATGATGGTGATGATGACGATCAATCAATCAATCATTCAATCAAAAACACTTTATTAATCCACATGGAAATTAAGTTGTGCAATCACAGGCTCATTGTAAACACTGGCATAAAATCATGCGCAACATAAGAAGAGATTAAAACTAGTCAAATAAGAATTCCCAATAGCTGACGATATACTAACCCCCCCCCACCCCCACCCACCCACCCCCACCCCCACACACACACACATACTCATGTTAAGACAATAGGGTATTGCACAACAATATTAACAAATGAAAACATCCAACAAAAAAAGGGTATAAGATTACTAAAAATGACATGCGCGCACGCACGCACACACACCCACACACACATACACACACATGCACACACACACACAAACACACACACACACACGTTAAGACCATAAGGTATTGTACAACAATACATAAATAAAAACATCAAGGGAATAAATCGTATATATAAGTAAAATGCACACACACACACACACACACACACACACACACACACACACACACACACACTCACACACACACAAACAACGTATGCATGCACATAACATATGTCACGCCAATAAGATTAGAACATTAACATTAAGATACATGAAATCCAAGTAAAATAAGAAAATATTTAAAAATCACTTCCGATCACACACACACACAAAAATGCTTGCTTGCCGTGCTCACCCGCTCAGTCCCACATGCACGCATAATGTCTGCTCCCATACACTCGTCTGCTGGTGAAGTTCAGGTGTTGCTGTGGCGAGGGGGCTTGGGGGGTGGGAGGGTTCACTTAGTGTATTGGATGTTTTGGTTGTGTGCGCGAATGGCTGTAGGAATAAATGAATTAATGTATCGAGATGTTCTTGCGCGTGGAGCTCTAAACCTACCACTTATGTCTGACCTTCTGCTATTGATGTCATCATGTAGTGGGTGTCTTACGTCGGTCAAAATTGTTATTAGTCTGTCAGTCAGTTTTCTATTGTGCATGTCGCTAAAGGTGTCTTGTCTTATACCCACCACCCCACCCGCTTTCCTAATGACTTTTTCCAACCTGTATTTGTCATGTTTGGTCAGGTTTCCCCCCCAGCACACGGCTCCGTATGTTAAAACACTACAGACAACAGATGTGTAAAACATTTGGAGCATCTGCTTGCATACATTAAAAGATTTCATTTTTCTAAGACAGTACATGCGACTGTTGCTCTTTTTAATGAGTGCGAATGATAATGATAGTGATGATAGGTGATGATGATGATGATAGATGATGGTGATGATGGTGATAGATGATGGTGATGATGATGATGATGATGATGGTGGTGGTGGTGGTGGTGGTGGTGGTGATGGATGATAGATGATGGTGACAGGTGATGACAGATGATGACGATGATGATGATGGTGGTGGTGGTGGTGGTGGTTGATGTTAACAGATGATGGTGACAGATCATGATGATGATAGATGAGGATACATGATGGTAACAGATGATAGATGATGATGATGATGGTGGTGGTGGTGGTGGATGATAATGACAGATGATGGTGACAGATGATAGTGATGATGATGATGACGATGATAGATGATGATGATAATAGATAATGACAGATGATGATGATAGACGATGATGATAGATGAAGATAAAAAGTCTATTGCTGTGGGGGAAAAAACTGGTTACTGTGTATTTGGTTGTTTGCTCGAGTGAATTGTTGGCCAAGTGGTAACGCGTTCGCGTAGGAAGCGAGAGAATCTGAGCGCACTGGTTCGAATCCCACAGTCGCCAGTATTTTCTCCACCTCCTTCCCCAGACCTTGGTTGGTGACCTGGACGCTAGTCATTCGGATGACATGATGAATCGAGGTCCCGTGTGCAGCATGCACTTAGCGCACGTTGAAGAACCCACGGCAATGAAAAGGGTTGTCACTGGGAAAAAAAAATTATGTTGAAAAATCCACTTTGATAAGAAAACAAATACACTTGTACACAGAAAACATGGGCTGAGCTGTCACAGTAGCGACGCGCTTTCTATGGGGAGAGCAGCCCGAATTTCACACAGAGAAATCTGTTGTGACGAAAGAGTAATACAATACAATACAATACAATACAATACAATACAATACAATACAATCTCGGACTTAAAAAAAAATGTTTTGTTTTTGACATCACTCTTCTTTTTTTTTTATATACGATCGCGATGTGTTTAAAAGTTCCATGTGTGTAATATTTTAATGACCGTATCGGTCCATGAAATGAACTTATCGCTTTGCCTTGCAAATTTGTTATGTTTTCACTCATGTGTTTATTTTTTCTTCTGCGTGTACCCCTTTGTGTGTGTGTGTGTGTGTGTGTGTGTGTGTGTTTGCTTTTTGTTTGGGGTATGGGCGTGTGTGGGGGGGTGTTAACATCCTGTCCATCTTTATTTTCAATTTATTCACTCACTCACTCACTTACTCACTCGCTCACTCACACACCTACGATTCATTCCCTTGTTCAGGTGGACAGGTCAATGTTTCAAAGAACGCAGACCGAGAGCGCCCGCCTTTCCCATCAGTACGCTCTCATCCGGAGCAAGCTCGGCATTGATTGGTCCACGGTCACGTGGGCAGACATGCGCAAACCGCTCTATTCGGCCCTGGCGGCGGCCATGTTGCTGACTCTTGAAGGAGCGCCCGCCAACGTGCCCGTCAACGTGGATATGCAAGCCGATTATTGGCTGAAGCGTTACCGCTCAGGGCCCACAACTCAGACTGTCCAGAGCTTCGTAGTTCCTGCGAATGCGCTGCAAAAAAGTCAGTGTGAAGTTTGGTTTGTTGGGCTTGGTGGGAGGGGGTGCGGGGGGGGGGGGGGGGGCGGAGGGGAGGAGAGGGTAGTAGGGGGGGCCGGGGGGGGGGGGGGGTTGTTAGTTTGTTCGTTTGTTTGTTTCTGGTTGGTTGGTTGGTTTATTCTACTGTCGTTTTTGCATTTCTTTCGATTATAGGCCTACATACATACATACATACATATCCATATCCATTTCAGACCTTTGGGTACTGATACCCCTTTGTCTTTTTGTACGAATATAATAATCCACCCCAACCCCCTCCCTTTCCTCCCTCCCAAAATTATTTCCTTCGAGACGTCATTGCAGTCACTGGTTCATAATGCCGAGTACACCGCGGCCATTCAGTACCGACTTCTATTTAGTTGTTGTTAATTATTTATTTCTTTTCACAATTGAATCCTGAATGCTTTACTTGATAGATTTTGAACAACTGATCCACTTCAGTATTGATGCAGCTTTAAAAAAAAAAAAAAAAGTGTTTCACGTGCATTGCATTCCTGTGTGTGTTGTGCACAGTCTGTGCCCGGACTTAGAACATGGACCTTTTCAATACTAACATCTGTTTAGTTGTTGTTAGTTATTTCTTTTACACAATTGAATCAGTCGGGGCAAAGTCCAAATTTAGCTTCCTAAATCATTGCACCTGTTTTACCGGCAATTTCTGGGCATGCATGGAACGATATTACCATTAGTAGATGTTGTAACCCATTTTCAGTGGATTTCGACTCTTAATCTGTACGTTTTTTATTCAGTTTTGTTGCGGGTTCAGTCACTAAACTAACGTGCCACCATCTTGCTTTTTTCCGTTTTTCGTCCAGCAATAGATGCATTAATTTAGGATGCTAAAATTGGACATTACCCTCGACTGATGTTGAACAACTGACCCATTTATTAATGCAGCTTAAGAAAATAACAAAACAAACTCCAACGTGTATCACGTGCATTACTTACCTGTATTTGTTGCGCACAGCCTTTGCCTGAACTGAGAATTTGGGCCTATCAATACTGACATCTATTTGGTTGTTGTTAGACTTTTCTTTTGCGCGATTGAATCTGAATGATTTATTCCACACATTTTTTTGGGGGAAAAAACCCTGACCCACTTATTATAACAGCTTAAAAAACTCAACAACCCCTAACGTGTAACACGTGCATTGTATACCTGTATGTGTTGTGCACAGGCTTTGCCCGAACTGAGAACGTGGACCTGTTTGACGTCGACGAAGTTGTTGATCATTTCTTTGCACAATTGAATACTGAATGGTTCATTCGATAGATGTTGAACAATGACCCACTCATTAAAGTAACACACACACACTGACTGACTGAAACCATTTATTGTCAGATTAACTGTTTGTTGTACTGACATTTTCGCAACCATTTGAATAAAATATTAACTGAGCAACACAAGGAAATTCTGATTTGAGGAAGGTATGACTTAAAAAAATAAATAAAAAAACAAAAACAAAAAACAAAAAAACAAAACATATTTAACAAATCAAGGTACCAAATTTCATTAATATCATTATCTCCAAAAAATATTCTAACGCACACACATACTCACATACGTTTCTCCCCCACCCTCTCTCTACATACATCCATGCATGCACACAAACGCCCATTATAATTCCCCTACCTCATTCCCCTGCCCACTCACTCACACACACACACACACACACACACACACACACACACACACACACACACACACACACACACACACACACACACACACACACACACACACTGTCTCTTACTCTTTCTCATCAAATTAAGGTTTCGTAATGTAATCAAGACGACATATTACATGTTAGAGTCGGACAGTTCCGCTAATTAGAATAATGGGAACTTTGCTCTACAAGTAAATCGGACGCTATCACCCAAAACGAAACACTACTTTGGATTAAATAAAACAGAGGGGAACCTCTGCAACAGAAGGGGGATGAAACAAATTAGAAAAACCGACCAATTGGATGGCTTTTAATTAGGTCAACTGCGGTTTTTGTCAGAGACCAACCATTTTCTTTGCTAGGGTGAAAAACGCTGGACATGGCTAATGGAAGATTAAAGGATGTAATCATATCATGAAGGGGTTTGAAATGTAAATGTGTATCTGGACATTCGAGCAAAAAATGTGGGATGTCAAGGGTCTTACCACACACACACACACACACACACACACACACACACACACAAAATCCCACGTGTATCACGTGCATGCCTACCTATCATGTGTTGTGCGCAGCCAGTGCCGTAACTGAGAACGTGGGTGGACCTGTTCAACACTGACATCAATTTATTTGTTAATCATTTCTTTTGCACAATTGAATACTGAACAAGGGAATGGAAAATTAGAGTGTGACTGATGTTGAAGAAATGAACCACTTATTAACGCAGCTTAAAAAAAAATAAAAACTGTTTCGTGTATTACGTGCATTACATACATGTATGTGTAGTGCACAGCCTTTTCCCGAACTGAGAAGATGGACCTGTTCGATTTAGTTGTTGTTAATCATTTCTTTTTACAATTAAATACTGAAAGGTTTACTCGATAGAAGTTGAACAACTGACCCACTTATCAATGCCGCTTGAGAAAATTAACCCAACGTGTATCACGTGCATTACATACCTGTATGTATTGTGCACAGCCTTTGCCCGAACTAAGACCTATTCAATACTGATATCTCTTTAGTTGCTGAGTTGAATCCTGAATGGTTTTACTCGATAGATTTCGAACAACTGACCCACTTCAGTATCAATACAGCTAAAAATAAAAATAAAAATAAAAATTTAAAAAAATGTAAAAAATCTTACGTGTATAACGTGCATACATACAGCTTGTGCCCGCACTGAGAACATGGACCTGGCCTTTCTGGTGGACACCAGCAGCAGCGTGGGACCGACAGAGTGGGCCGCTCTCAAACAGTTCGTTGGGGACACGGTCATTAGTCTGTCCCTTCACAACGGTCTGGGGCCTGACAAGGTGAGTTGGGGTTTTATTGGGGGAGGGGGGGGAGGGGTAGGGGTAGGGGGAGGGGGCCTGGGGGGGGCGGCAGGGGGTGGAGAGGTGGTCTTTCTCGATTGTTGCCTGCTTAGGGGCTGCCCGCACACGTGGAGATGTATTGTTGTTGTTGTTGTCGTTATTGCTGTTATTGTTCTTATTATTATCATTGTTAACATTATTATCATCATCATCATTATTATTATTATTATTATTATTTATTCATTTACTTATTTATTCATTCATTCATTTATCATCTATTTGTTCATTCACTTATTTATTTATTTTATTTTTATTTTTTTCATCTTTTTGAGATAGAATTATCTTGAAATATTCCAAGGGCAACGAACAAAGAATGTTCAGGATGGACAGTTGTATAGATCATGTTCGGTGAATGTTTCTGGAAAGGTGTCAATTAAGGGTGAAGAATCTCCTTGTTGTTGTTGTTCTCCTTCTTCTTCCAAGTCTTCTTCTTCTTCTTCTTCTCCTCCTCCTCCTCCTGCTACTCCTCCTCCTCCCTCTGCTCCTCCTTCTTCTCCTCCTCCTTTCTCCTCCTCCTCCTCCTTTTCCTCCTCCTCCTTCCCCCCTCCTCCTCCTCTTCTTCTTTTTCTCCTCCTGCTCCTCCTTGCCCTCCTCCTGCTCATCGTCCTCCTCCTCCTGCTCCTCCACCTCCTCCTTCACCTCCTGCTCCTCCTCCTCGTCGTCGTCCTCCTCCTCCCCCTTCTTCTTCTTCTTCTTCTGTACAAAGCTATCTGCACATGCATTCTCGCGATCTTCAGCCAGAATCGTGCCCAGTCATGCATGCAGTTACTGCTGCTGTTACAGCTAGTGGTGCACGACAAGGTACTGCTGGAACCATGTACTGTCTGTGCTGCCACTGTTGCTGCTTATATTGCTGTTACTGCTACTGCTGTTGCTGCTGCTGCTGCTGCTGTCACTATTACTGCTGCTGCTACTACTGCTATTACTATCATCAGCCCCAGCCACATGTAATATGCGGCTCCTGTTCAAACGTGTGTGTGTGTGTGTGTGTGTGTGTGTGTGTGTGTGTGTGTGTGTGTGTGTGCAGTGCGAGCACGTGTGAGTATGCACAAGTTTTTATATTGATATGCACTTTTATGTATCCTAATTTCTACTGTATCTGTTTGTGTATGATTTTCGATTTATGTTCGGACCTTGTTATGTACTATCCCCCGCAATATTCCTTGTGACCCTGGTACACTTGGTAATAAAGACATAATTCTATTCTATTCTATTCTGTTCTATTCCTCTACTGCCGCTGCTTTTGCTATTATTGCTGCCGCTGCTGCTGCTGCTTCTGATTGCTATCACTACTACTACAACTACTACTGCTACTATTGCTGCTGCTGCTGCTGCTGCTGTTACTACCACCACCACTTTGCTACTAATACTCCTCCTCCTCCTTCCACCACTGCTGCTTCTGATTACTACTGCTAACTACTGCTAACTGCTGCTAACTACGACGGACAGCCACTACAGTTGCTGCTGCTGCTGCTGCTGCTGCTGCTGCCTCAAGTATTTCTGCCGCGTCTGTACTCAAATACGCACATTTAAAGATCATGTAATCCGTGTCAGCGTTCGGTGGGTTACGGAATCAAGAATATACCCAGCATGCACACCCCCGAAAACGGAGTATGGTCGCCCACATGGCGGCGCCGTGCTGCCGAAAACGGCCATTCGCGTAAAAGCCGACTCGTGTACATACGAGTGAACGTGGGAGTTGCAGTCCACGAACGAAGAAGAAGATACTAGACTCGAAGAAGATAATTATACTATACTATACTATACTATACTATACTATACTATACTATACTATACTCGAAGAAGATCTATACTATATTATAGTGTACTATACTATACTATAGTGTACTGTACCGTAATGTACTGTACTGTACAGTACTGTACTACACTACAACACACTACACAACACCACATACACACTATACTATACTATACTATACTATAGTGTACCGTAGCGTACTACACTACACCACATTATACTATACTGTACCACACCATACCATACCATACTATAGTGTACCGTACCGTACTACACTACACCACATTATACTATACCATACCATACTATACTATACTCCACTATGCCGTGCATCACGTGCAGGACCGCGTGGCTATGGTGACGTTCAGTGACCAGGCCCTGGTGTCCTTCGGGTTCCACGAGGGGGTGGACCTGAAAACCACCCTGGGTAGGATCAGCTCCTCCCCGCTCATTCCGGGTGGCACCAACTTCAGCGCCGTTCTGACCACGGCCTATTCACAGGTGTGTGTTGTAGCATTTCGTGTGTGTGTGTGTGTGTGTGTGTGTGTGTGTGTGTGTGTGTGTGTGTGTGTGTGTGTGTGTGTTAAAGATGTCCGTATCAAACATCCAAACATCACATTCACAAAACATGATTTATTGATTATTAAATACCCATTATTATTATTATCATTGATGTCAGTATCAGTATCAGTAGCTCAAGTAGCCGTCACTGCGTTCGGTCAAATCCATATATACGCTACACCACATCTGCCAAGCAGATGCCTGACCAGCAGCGTAAGCCAACGCGCTTAGTCAGGCCTCGAGAAAAGAAAGAAAGAAATAGAATAGAATAAAATATAAAATATAATAAAATAAATAAATGAAATAACAAGAAAATAAATAAATAATAAAATAAAATAAGATAAATAAATAAATAAAATAACAAAAACAAAATAAAATAAAATATAAAATAAAATAAAATATTGTCATTATCATTATCATTCTTCCCTTCCGGCGCGGGCAAATTGAACAGGTATTCAGCAAGGCGCGACCGGAAGCGGTCAAAGTGGCTGTGCTAGTGTCTGACGGACGGGACAGCGACCGGGTGGGGATGGTGATGGCGTTGATGCCCCTCAAGCTGTCTGACGTCACAGTCTTCACGGTGGGGGTCGGGGGGCGTGCGGGGGACGAGGAGCTGAAGCAGATGGCAAGCGCCCCGACC